>NW_027040008.1:0-132017 GCF_034236695.1 Oncorhynchus nerka
TTTACAATGCTTCAGATACATTTTAGGTTGTTTTTACAATGCTTCAGATACATTTGAGGTTGTTTTTACAGTGCTTTAGATACATTTGAGGTTGTTTTTACAGTGCTTTAGATACATTTTAGGTTGTTTTTACAGTGCTTTAGATACATTTTAGGTTGTTTTTACAGTGCTTTAGATACATTTTAGGTTGTTTTTACAATGCTTTAGGCACATTTTTAGGTTGTTTTTACAATGCTTCAGATACATTTTAGGTTGTTTTTACAATGCTTCAGATACATTTGAGGTTGTTTTTACAATGCTTCAGATACATTTTAGGTTGTTTTTACAATGCTTCAGATACATTTTAGGTTGTTTTTTTTACAATGCTTCAGATACATTTTTAGGTTGTTTTTACAATGCTTCAGATACATTTTAGGTTGTTTTTACAATGCTTCAGATACATTTTAGGTTGTTTTACAATGCTTCAGATACATTTTAGGTTGTTTTTACAATGCTTTAGATACATTTTAGGTTGTTTTTACAATGCTTCAGATACATTTTAGGTTGTTTTTACAATGCTTCAGATACATTTTAGGTTGTTTTTACAATGCTTCAGATACATTTTAGGTTGTTTTTACAATGCTTCAGATACATTTTAGGTTGTTTTTACAATGCTTCAGATACATTTTAGGTTGTTTTTACAATGCTTTAGATACATTTTAGGTTGTTTTTACAATGCTTCAGATACATTTTAGGTTGTTTTTACAATGCTTTAGGCACATTTTAGGTTGTTTTTACAATGCTTCAGATACATTTTAGGTTGTTTTTACAGTGCTTTAGGAACATTTTAGGTTGTTTTTACAATGCTTTAGATACATTTTAGGTTGTTTTTACAATGCTTTAGGCACATTTTAGGTTGTTTTTACAATGCTTTAGATACATTTTAGGTTGTTTTTACAATGCTTTAGGCACATTTTAGGTTGTTTTTACAATGCTTCAGATACATTTTAGGTTGTTTTTACAATGCTTTAGATACATTTGAGGTTGTTTTTACAATGCTTCAGATACATTTTAGGTTGTTTTTACAATGCTTCAGATATATTTTAGGTTGTTTTTACAATGCTTTAGATACATTTTAGGTTGTTTTTACAATGCTTTAGATACATTTTAGGTTGTTTTTACAATGCTTTAGATACATTTTAGGTTGTTTTTACAATGCTTCAGATACATTTTAGGTTGTTTTTACAATGCTTCAGATACATTTTAGGTTGTTTTACAATGCTTTAGATACATTTTAGGTTGTTTTTACAATGCTTCAGATACATTTTAGGTTGTTTTTACAATGCTTTAGATACATTTTTAGGTTGTTTTTACAATGCTTCAGATAGATTTGAGGTTGTTTTTACAATGCTTTAGGCACATTTTAGGTTGTTTTTACAATGCTTCAGATACATTTTAGGTTGTTTTTACAATGCTTTTACATTTAGGTTTTTTTACATTTTAGGTTGTTTTTACAATGCTTTAGGAACATTTTTAGGTTGTTTTTACAATGCTTTAGATACATTTTAGGTTGTTTTTACAATGCTTTAGATACATTTTAGGTTGTTTTTACAATGCTTCAGATACATTTTAGGTTGTTTTTACAAATGCTTTAGATACATTTTAGGTTGTTTTTACAATGTTAGGAACATTTTAGGTTGTTTTTACAATGCTTTAGATACATTTTAGGTTGTTTTTACAATGCTTTAGGCACATTTTAGGTTGTTTTTACAATGCTTCAGATACATTTTAGGTTGTTTTTACAATGCTTTAGATATATTTTAGGTTGTTTTTACAATGCTTTAGATACATTTTAGGTTGTTTTTACAATGCTTCAGATACATTTAGGGTTTTACATGCTTTAGATACATTTTAGGTTGTTTTTACAATGCTTCAGATACATTTTAGGTTGTTTTTACAATGCTTTAGATACATTTTAGGTTGTTTTTACAATGCTTCAGATACATTTGAGGTTGTTTTTACAATGCTTTAGATACATTTTAGGTTGTTTTTACAATGCTTCAGATACATTTTTAGGTTTTTTACAATGCTTTAGGAACATTTTAGGTTGTTTTTACAATGCTTTAGATACATTTTAGGTTGTTTTTACAATGCTTTAGATACATTTTAGGTTGTTTTTACAATGCTTCAGATACATTTTAGGTTGTTTTTACAATGCTTTAGGAACATTTTAGGTTGTTTTTACAATGCTTTAGATACATTTTAGGTTGTTTTTACAATGCTTTAGGCACATTTTAGGTTGTTTTTACAATGCTTCAGATACATTTAGGTTGTTTACAATGCTTTAGGCACATTTTAGGTTGTTTTTACAATGCTTCAGAGATACATTTTAGGTTGTTTTTACAATGCTTTAGATACATTTTAGGTTGTTTTTACAATGCTTCAGATACATTTAGGTTGTTTTTACAATGCTTTAGATACATTTAGGTTGTTTTTACAATGCTTTAGATACATTTTAGGTTGTTTTTACAATGCTTCAGATACATTTTAGGTTGTTTTTACAATGCTTTAGATACATTTTTAGGTTGTTTTTACAATGCTTCAGATAGATTTGAGGTTGTTTTTACAATGCTTTGCATTTTAGGTTGTTTTTCTTCAGATACATTTTAGGTTGTTTTTACAATGCTTCAGATAGATTTGAGGTTGTTTTTACAATGCTTTAGGCACATTTTAGGTTGTTTTTACAATGCTTTAGATACATTTGAGGTTGTTTTTACAGTGCTTCAGATACATTTTAGGTTGTTTTTACAGTGCTTTAGATACATTTGAGGTTGTTTTTACAGTGCTTTAGATACATTTGAGGTTGTTTTTACAGTGCTTCAGATACATTTGAGGTTGTTTTTACAATGCTTTAGATACATTTTAGGTTGTTTTTACAATGCTTCAGATACATTTGAGGTTGTTTTTACAATGCTTTAGATACATTTTAGGTTGTTTTTACAATGCTTTAGATACATTTTAGGTTGTTTTTACAGTGCTTTAGATACATTTAGGTTGTTTTTACAGTGCTTTAGAACATTTTAGGTTGTTTTTACAATGCTTTAGATACATTTTAGGTTGTTTTTTTACAATGCTTTAGTTGTTTTTACAGTGCTTCAGATACATTTAGGTTGTTTTTACTTTAGATACATTTTTAGGTTGTTTTTACAATGCTTTAGATACATTTAGGTTGTTTTTACAATGCTTTAGATACATTTTAGGTTGTTTTTACAATGCTTCAGATACATTTGAGGTTGTTTTTACAATGCTTTAGATACATTTTTAGGTTGTTTTTACAATGCTTTAGATAGATTTGAGGTTGTTTTTACAATGCTTTAGGCACATTTTAGGTTGTTTTTACAATGCTTTAGATACATTTTTAAGTTGTTTTTACAATGCTTCAGATAGATTTGAGGTTGTTTTTACAATGCTTTAGGCACATTTTAGGTTGTTTTTACAGTGCTTCAGATACATTTGAGGTTGTTTTACAGTGCTTTAGATACATTTGAGGTTGTTTTTACAGTGCTTCAGATACATTTGAGGTTGTTTTACAGTGCTTTAGATACATTTGAGGTTGTTTTTACAATGCTTTAGATACATTTTAGGTTGTTTTTACAATGCTTTAGATACATTTTAGGTTGTTTTTACAATGCTTTAGATACATTTGAGGTTGTTTTTACAGTGCTTCAGATACATTTGAGGTTGTTTTACAATGCTTTAGATACATTTTAGGTTGTTTTTACAATGCATTTTTAAGTTGTTTTTCATGCTTTGGATACATTTGAGGTTGTTTTACAATGCTTTAGATACATTTTAGGTTGTTTTTACAGTGCGTAACCCACATTTTAAGTTGTTTTTACAATGCTTTAGATACATTTGAGGTTGTTTTACAATGCTTTAGATACATTTTAGGTTGTTTTTACAATGCTTCAGATACATTTTAGGTTGTTTTACAATGCTTTAGATACATTTTAGGTTGTTTTTACAATGCTTCAGATACATTTTAGGTTGTTTTACAGTGCTTCAGATACATTTTAGGTTGTTTTTACAATGCTTCAGATACATTTTAGGTTGTTTTTACATTTGAGGTTGTTTTTACAGTGCTTCAGATACATTTTAGGTTGTTTTTACAATGCTTTAGATACATTTTAGGTTGTTTTACAATGCTTCAGATACATTTTTAGGTTGTTTTTACAATGCTTTAGATACATTTTAGGTTGTTTTTTGCTTTAGATACAATGTTTTTACAGTTTAGATACATTTTAGGTTGTTTTTACAATGCTTTAGGCACATTTGAGGTTGTTTTACAGTGCTTTAGATAGGTTGTTTTTACAATGCTTTAGGCACATTTTAGGTTGTTTTTACAATGCTTTAGATACATTTGAGGTTGTTTTTTGCTTCAGATACATTTTTAGGTTGTTTTACAATGATACATTTTAGGTTGTTTTTACAATGCTAGATTAGGTTGTTTTACAATGCTTTAGATACATTTAGGTTGTTTTTACAATGCTTTAGATACATTTAGGTTGTTTTTACAATGCTTTAGATACATTTTAGGTTGTTTTACAATGCTTTAGATACATTTAGGTTGTTTTTACAATGCTTTAGGCACATTTTAGGTTGTTTTTACAATGCTTTAGATACATTTTAGGTTGTTTTTACAATGCTTCAGATACATTTTAGGTTGTTTTACAATGCTTTAGGTACATTTGAGGTTGTTTTTACAATGCTTCAGATACATTTTAGGTTGTTTTTACAATGCTTCAGATACATTTTAGGTTGTTTTTACAATGCTTTAGATACATTTTAGGTTGTTTTTACAATGCTTCAGATACATTTTAGGTTGTTTTTACAATGCTTTAGATACATTTTAGGTTCTTTTTACAATGCTTCAGATACATTTTAGGTTGTTTTTACAATGCTTCAGATACATTTTAGGTTGTTTTTACAATGCTTTAGATACATTTTAGGTTGTTTTTACAATGCTTCAGATACATTTTAGGTTGTTTTTACAATGCTTTAGATACATTTTAGGTTCTTTTTACAATGCTTTAGATAGATTTTAGGTTGTTTTTACAGATGCATTTTAGGTTGTTTTTACAATGCTTTAGATACATTTGAGGTTGTTTTTACAATGCTTTAGATACATTTTAGGTTGTTTTTACAGTGCTTTAGATACATTTGAGGTTGTTTTTACAGTGCTTTAGATACATTTTAGGTTGTTTTTACAGATGCTTTAGGTTGTTTTTACATTTAGGTTGTTTTTACAATGCTTTAGATACATTTGAGGTTGTTTTTACAGTGCTTCAGATACATTTTTAGGTTGTTTTTTACAATGCTTTAGGCACATTTGAGGTTGCATTTTAGGTTGTTTTTACAATGCAGATACATTTGAGGTTGTTTTACAATGCTTTAGATACATTTTAGGTTGTTTTTACAATGCTTTAGATACATTTGAGGTTGTTTTACAATGCTTCAGATACATTTTAGGTTGTTTTTACAATGCTTTAGATACATTTGAGGTTGTTTTACAATGCTTCAGATACATTTTAGGTTGTTTTTACAATGCTTTAGATACATTTTAGGTTGTTTTTACAATGCTTCAGATACATTTTAGGTTGTTTTACAATGCTTCAGATACATTTGAGGTTGTTTTTACAATGCTTTAGATACATTTAGGTTGTTTTTACAATGCTTCAGATACATTTTAGGTTGTTTTTACAATGTTTTAGATACATTTTAGGTTGTTTTTACAATGCTTCAGATACATTTTAGGTTGTTTTTACAATGCTTTAGGCACATTTGAGGTTGTTTTTACAATGCTTCAGATACATTTTAGGTTGTTTTTACAATGCTTCAGATACATTTTAGGTTGTTTTTACAATGCTTTAGGCACATTTTAGGTTGTTTTTACAATGCTTTAGATACATTTTAGGTTGTTTTTACAATGCTTTGCATTTTAGGTTGTTTTTACAATGCTTTAGATACATTTGAGGTTGTTTTTACAATGTTTTGATACATTTTAGGTTGTTTTTACAATGCTTAGATACATTTTAGTTGTTTTTACAATGTTTAGGCACATTTTAGGTTGTTTTTACAATGCTTCAGATACATTTAGGTTGTTTTACAATGCTTTAGGCACATTTGAGGTTGTTTTTACAATGCTTCAGATACATTTGAGGTTGTTTTTACAATGCTTTAGATACATTTTAGGTTGTTTTTACAGTGCTTTAGATACATTTTAGGTTGTTTTTACAGTGCTTCAGATACATTTTAGGTTGTTTTTACAGTGCTTCAGATACATTTTAGGTTGTTTTTACAATGCTTCAGATACATTTTAGGTTGTTTTTACAATGCTTTAGATACATTTTTGTTTTTACAGGATACATTTTAGGTTGTTTTTACAGTGCTTCAGATACATTTTAGGTTGTTTTTACAATGCATTTGAGGTTGTTTTTACAGTGCTTCAGATATATTTTAGGTTGTTTTTACAATGCTTTAGATACATTTTAGGTTGTTTTTACAATGCTTCAGATACATTTTAGGTTGTTTAGGTACAAGGTTGTTTTTACAATGCTTAGATACATTTTAGGTTGTTTTTACAATGCTTCAGATACATTTTAGGTTGTTTTACAATGCTTCAGATACATTTTAGGTTGTTTTTACAATGCTTCAGATACATTTAGGTTGTTTTTACAATGCTTCAGATACATTTTAGGTTGTTTTTACAGTGCTTCAGATACATTTTAGGTTGTTTTTACAATGCTTTAGATACATTTTAGGTTGTTTTACAATGCTTTAGATACATTTTAGGTTGTTTTTACAATGCTTTAGATACATTTTAGGTTGTTTTTACAATGCTTTAGGATACATTTTAGGTTGTTTTACAATGCTTTAGATACATTTTAGGTTGTTTTTACAATGCTTCAGATACATTTTAGGTTGTTTTTACAATGCTTTAGGTTGTTTTTTTTAACCCACATTTAGGTTGTTTTTACAATGCTTTAGATACATTTTAGGTTGTTTTTACAATGCTTTAGATACATTTTATGCTTTAGATACATTTAGGTTTTTACAATGCTTTAGATACATTTGAGGTTGTTTTACAATGCTTTAGATACATTTAGGTTGTTTTTACAATGTTTTTACATTTAGGTTGTTTTTACAATGCTTCAGATACATTTTAGGTTGTTTTTACAATGCTTAGATACATTTTAGGTTGTTTTACAATGCTTTAGATACATTTTAGGTTGTTTTTACAATGCTTTAGATACATTTTAGGTTGTTTTTACAATGCTTCAGATACATTTAGGTTGTTTTTACAATGCTTGATACATTTTAGGTTGTTTTTACAATGCTTTAGATACATTTTAGGTTGTTTTTACAATGCTTCAGATACATTTTAGGTTGTTTTTACAATGCTTTAGATACATTTTAGGTTGTTTTTACAATGCTTTAGATACATTTTAGGTTGTTTTACAATGCTTCAGATACATTTTAGGTTGTTTTTACAATGCTTTAGGCACATTTTAGGTTGTTTTTACAATGCTTTAGATACATTTTAGGTTGTTTTTACAATGCTTCAGATACATTTTAGGTTGTTTTACAATGCTTTAGATACATTTGAGGTTGTTTTTACAATGCTTTAGGTTGTTTTTACAACATTTTAGGTTGTTTTACAATGCTTCAGATACATTTTAGGTTGTTTTTACAATGCTTTAGATACATTTTAGGTTGTTTTTACAATGCTTCAGATAGATTTTAGGTTGTTTTACAATGCTTAGATACATTTTAGGTTGTTTTTTGCTTTAGATACAGGTTGTTTTTACAGTGCTTTAGATACATTTTAGGTTGTTTTTACAGTGCTTTAGATACATTTTAGGTTGTTTTTACAGTGCTTTAGATACATTTTAGGTTGTTTTTACAATGCTTTAGGCACATTTTAGGTTGTTTTTACAATGCTTTAGATACATTTTAGGTTGTTTTTACAATGCTTCAGATACATTTTTAGGTTGTTTTTACAATGCTTTAGACACATTTGAGGTTGTTTTACAATGCTTTAGATACATTTTAGGTTGTTTTTACAGTTAACCCACATTTTAGGTTGTTTTTACAATGCTTTAGATACATTTGAGGTTGTTTTTACAATGCTTTAGGTTGTTTTTACATTTTCAGATACATTTTAGGTTGTTTTTTTTTAGATACATTTTAGGTTGTTTTTACAATGCTTCAGATACATTTTAGGTTGTTTTTACAATGCTTTAGATACATTTTAGGTTGTTTTTACAATGCTTCAGATACATTTTAGGTTGTTTTACAATGCTTTAGGTACATTTGAGGTTGTTTTTACAATGCTTTAGATACATTTTAGGTTGTTTTTACAATGCTTCAGATACATTTTAGGTTGTTTTTACAATGCTTTGGGCACATTTGAGGTTGTTTTTACAATGCTTTAGATACATTTTAGGTTGTTTTTACAATGCTTCAGATACATTTTAGGTTGTTTTTACAATGCTTTAGGCACATTTGAGGTTGTTTTTACAATGCTTTAGATACATTTTAGGTTGTTTTTACAATGCTTCAGATACATTTTAGGTTGTTTTTACAATGCTTTAGGCACATTTTAGGTTGTTTTTACAATGCTTTAGATACATTTTAGGTTGTTTTTACAATGCTTTAGGCACATTTTAGGTTGTTTTTACAATGCTTTAGATACATTTGAGGTTGTTTTTACAATGCTTTAGATACATTTTAGGTTGTTTTTACAATGCTTCAGATACATTTTAGGTTGTTTTTACAATGCTTTAGGCACATTTCAGGTTGTTTTTACAATGCTTTAGATACATTTTAGGTTGTTTTTACAGTGCGTAACCCACATTTTAGGTTGTTTTTACAATGCTTTAGATACATTTGAGGTTGTTTTACAATGCTTCAGATACATTTTAGGTTGTTTTTACAATGCTTTAGGTACATTTGAGGTTGTTTTACAATGCTTCAGATACATTTTAGGTTGTTTTTACAATGCTTTAGATACATTTGAGGTTGTTTTACAATGCTTCAGATACATTTTAGGTTGTTTTACAATGCTTTAGATACATTTTAGGTTGTTTTTACAATGCTTCAGATACATTTTAGGTTGTTTTACAATGCTTTAGGTACATTTGAGGTTGTTTTTACAATGCTTTAGATACATTTTAGGTTGTTTTACAATGCTTCAGATACATTTTAGGTTGTTTTTACAATGCTTTAGATACATTTGAGGTTGTTTTTACAATGCTTTAGATACATTTTAGGTTGTTTTTACAATGCTTCAGATACATTTTAGGTTGTTTTTACAATGCTTTAGGCACATTTGAGGTTGTTTTTACAATGCTTTAGATACATTTTAGGTTGTTTTTACAATGCTTCAGATACATTTTAGGTTGTTTTTACAATGCTTTAGGCACATTTTAGGTTGTTTTTACAATGCTTTAGATACATTTTAGGTTGTTTTTACAATGCTTTAGGAGGTTGTTTTTACAACATTTGAGGTTGTTTTTACAATGCTTCAGATACATTTTAGGTTGTTTTTACAATGCTTTAGGCACATTTGTGGTTGTTTTTACAATGCTTCAGATACATTTTAGGTTGTTTTTACAATGCTTTAGGCACATTTGAGGTTGTTTTTACAATGCTTCAGATACATTTGAGGTTGTTTTTACAATGCTTTAGATACATTTTAGGTTGTTTTTACAGTGCTTTAGATACATTTTAGGTTGTTTTTACAGTGCTTCAGATACATTTTAGGTTGTTTTTACAGTGCTTCAGATACATTTTAGGTTGTTTTTACAATGCTTCAGATACATTTTAGGTTGTTTTTACAATGCTTTAGATACATTTGAGGTTGTTTTTACAGTGCTTCAGATACATTTTAGGTTGTTTTTACAGTGCTTCAGATACATTTTAGGTTGTTTTTACAATGCATTTGAGGTTGTTTTTACAGTGCTTCAGATATATTTTAGGTTGTTTTTACAATGCTTTAGATACATTTTAGGTTGTTTTTACAATGCTTCAGATACATTTTAGGTTGTTTTACAATGCTTTAGGTACATTTGAGGTTGTTTTTACAATGCTTCAGATACATTTTAGGTTGTTTTTACAATGCTTCAGATACATTTTAGGTTGTTTTTACAATGCTTTAGATACATTTTAGGTTGTTTTTACAATGCTTCAGATACATTTTAGGTTGTTTTTACAATGCTTCAGATACATTTTAGGTTGTTTTTACAATGCTTCAGATACATTTTAGGTTGTTTTTACAATGCTTCAGATACATTTTAGGTTGTTTTACAATGCTTTAGATACATTTTAGGTTGTTTTTACAATGCTTTAGATACATTTTAGGTTGTTTTTACAATGCTTCAGATACATTTTAGGTTGTTTTTACAATGCTTTAGGCACATTTGAGGTTGTTTTTACAATGCTTTAGATACATTTTAGGTTGTTTTTACAATGCTTTAGATACATTTTAGGTTGTTTTTACAATGCTTTAGGCACATTTGAGGTTGTTTTTACAATGCTTTAGATACATTTGAGGTTGTTTTTACAATGCTTTAGATACATTTTAGGTTGTTTTTACAATGCTTCAGATACATTTTAGGTTGTTTTTACAATGCTTTAGATACATTTTAGGTTCTTTTTACAATGCTTCAGATAGATTTTAGGTTGTTTTTACAATGCTTCAGATACATTTTAGGTTGTTTTTACAATGCTTTAGATACAGGTTGTTTTTACAGTGCTTTAGATACATTTTAGGTTGTTTTTACAGTGCTTTAGATACATTTTAGGTTGTTTTTACAATGCTTTAGATACATTTTAGGTTGTTTTTACAGTGCTTTAGATACATTTTAGGTTGTTTTTACAATGCATTAGGCACATTTTAGGTTGTTTTTACAATGCTTTAGATACATTTGAGGTTGTTTTTACAGTGCTTCAGATACATTTTTAGGTTGTTTTTACAATGCTTTAGGCACATTTGAGGTTGTTTTTACAATGCTTTAGATACATTTTAGGTTGTTTTTACAGTGCGTAACCCACATTTTAGGTTGTTTTTACAATGCTTTAGATACATTTGAGGTTGTTTTACAATGCTTTAGATACATTTTAGGTTGTTTTTACAATGCTTTAGGTACATTTGAGGTTGTTTTACAATGCTTTAGATACAGGTTGTTTTTTGCTTTAGATACATTTGAGGTTGTTTTACAATGCTTCAGATACATTTTAGGTTGTTTTACAATGCTTTAGATACATTTTAGGTTGTTTTTACAATGCTTCAGATACATTTTAGGTTGTTTTACAATGCTTTAGGTACATTTGAGGTTGTTTTTACAATGCTTTAGATACATTTTAGGCTTTAGGCACATTTGAGGTTGTTTTTACAATGCTTCAGAGGTTGTTTTTACAATGCATTTTAGGTTGTTTTTACAATGCTTCAGATACATTTAGGTTGTTTTTACAATGCTTTAGATACATTTTAGGTTGTTTTTTGCTTTAGATACATTTTAGGTTGTTTTTACAATGCTTTAGATACATTTTAGGTTGTTTTTACAATGCTTCAGATACATTTTAGGTTGTTTTACAATGCTTTAGATACATTTTAGGTTGTTTTTACAATGCTTTAGATACATTTGAGGTTGTTTTTTTTTAGATACATTTTAGGTTGTTTTTACATGCTTCAGATACATTTTAGGTTGTTTTTACAATGCTTTAGATACATTTGATATATTTTTAGGTTGTTTTTACATTTGAGGTTGTTTTTACAATGCTTCAGATACATTTTAGGTTGTTTTTACAATGCTTTAGATACATTTAGGTTGTTTTTACAATGCTTCAGATACATTTGAGGTTGTTTTTACAATGCTTTAGATACATTTTAGGTTGTTTTTACAATGCTTTAGATACATTTTAGGTTGTTTTACAATGCTTTAGATACATTTAGGTTGTTTTTACAATGCTTCAGATACATTTTAGGTTGTTTTTACAATGCTTCAGATACATTTTAGGTTGTTTTTACAATGCTTTAGATACATTTGAGGTTGTTTTTACAGTGCTTTAGATACATTTTAGGTTGTTTTTACAATGCTTTAGATACATTTTAGGTTGTTTTTACAATGCTTTAGATACATTTTAGGTTGTTTTTACAATGCTTTAGGCACATTTTTAGGTTGTTTTTACAATGCTTCAGATACATTTTAGGTTGTTTTTACAATGCTTTAGATACATTTGAGGTTGTTTTTACAATGCTTCAGATACATTTTAGGTTGTTTTTACAATGCTTTAGATACATTTTAGGTTGTTTTTACAATGCTTTCAGATACATTTTAGGTTGTTTTTACAATGCTTTAGATACATTTTAGGTTGTTTTTACAATGCTTCAGATACATTTTAGGTTGTTTTTACAATGCTTTAGATACATTTTAGGTTGTTTTTACAATGCTTTAGATACATTTTAGGTTGTTTTTACAATGCTTCAGATACATTTTAGGTTGTTTTTACAATGCTTCAGATACATTTTAGGTTGTTTTTACAATGCTTTAGATACATTTGAGGTTGTTTTTACAATGCTTCAGATACAAGGTTGTTTTTACTTTAGATACATTTTAGGTTGTTTTTACAATGCTTCAGATACATTTTAGGTTGTTTTTACAATGCTTTAGATACATTTTAGGTTGTTTTTACAATGCTTCAGATACACATTTTACAATGCTTTAGGTACATTTGAGGTTGTTTTTACAATGCTTCAGATACATTTTAGGTTGTTTTTACAATGCTTCAGATACATTTTAGGTTGTTTTTACAATGCTTTAGATACATTTTAGGTTGTTTTTACAATGCTTCAGATACATTTTAGGTTGTTTTTACAATGCTTTAGATACATTTTAGGTTGTTTTACAATGCTTCAGATACAGAGGTTGTTTTTACAATGCTTTAGATACATTTTAGGTTGTTTTTACAATGCTTTAGATACATTTTAGGTTGTTTTTACAATGCTTCAGATACATTTTAGGTTGTTTTTACAATGCTTTAGGCACATTTGAGGTTGTTTTTACAATGCTTCAGATACATTTTAGGTTGTTTTTACAATGCTTTAGGCACATTTGAGGTTGTTTTTACAATGCTTTAGATACATTTTAGGTTGTTTTTACAATGCTTTAGATACATTTTAGGTTGTTTTTACAATGCTTTAGATACATTTTAGGTTGTTTTTACAATGCTTCAGATACATTTTAGGTTGTTTTTACAATGCTTCAGATACATTTTAGGTTGTTTTTACAATGCTTTAGATACATTTTAGGTTGTTTTTACAATGCTTTTACAGAGGTTGTTTTTACATTTAGATAGGTTGTTTTTACAATGCTTTAGATACATTTTAGGTTGTTTTTACAGTGCTTTAGATACATTTTAGGTTGTTTTTACAATGCTTTAGATACATTTAGGTTGTTTTTACAATGCTTTAGATACATTTTAGGTTGTTTTTACAATGCTTCAGATACATTTTAGGTTGTTTTTACAATGCTTTAGATACATTTGAGGTTGTTTTTACAATGCTTTTACATTTTAGATACATTTTAGGTTGTTTTTACAATGCTTTAGATACATTTGAGGTTGTTTTACAATGCTTTTTACAATGCTTTAGATACATTTTAGGTTGTTTTACAATGCTTCAGATACATTTTAGGTTGTTTTTACAATGCTTTAGATACAATGTTGTTTTACAATGCTTCAGATACATTTTAGGTTGTTTTTACAATGCTTCAGATACATTTTAGGTTGTTTTTACAATGCTTTAGATACATTTTAGGTTGTTTTTACATGCTTTAGATACATTTTAGGTTGTTTTTACAATGCTTCAGATACATTTTAGGTTGTTTTTACAATGCTTTAGATACATTTGAGGTTGTTTTTACAATGCTTTAGATACATTTTAGGTTGTTTTTACAATGCTTCAGATACATTTTAGGTTGTTTTTACAATGCTTTGATACATTTTAGGTTGGCACAGATACATTTTAGGTTGTTTTTACAATGCATTTTAGATACATTTTAGGTTGTTTTTACAATGCTTTAGATACATTTAGGTTGTTTTTACAATGCTTTAGATACATTTTAGGTTGTTTTTACAATGCTTTACATTTTAGGTTGTTTTTACAATAGATACATTTTAGGTTGTTTTTACAATGCTTTAGATACATTTTAGGTTGTTTTACAATGCTTTAGGCACAGAGGTTGTTTTTACAATGCTTTAGATACATTTTAGGTTGTTTTTACAATGCTTTAGATACATTTTAGGTTGTTTTTACAATGATACATTTTAGGTTGTTTTTACATGCTTTAGATACATTTTAGGTTGTTTTTACAATGCTTTAGATACATTTTAGGTTGTTTTTACAATGCTTTAGATACATTTTAGGTTGTTTTTACAATGCTTTAGATACATTTTAGGTTGTTTTTACAATAGATACATTTTAGGTTGTTTTTACATGCTTCAGATACATTTTAGGTTGTTTTTACAATGCTTTAGATACATTTTAGGTTGTTTTTACAATGCTTTAGATACATTTTAGGTTGTTTTTACAATGCTTCAGATACATTTTAGGTTGTTTTTACAATGCTTTAGATACATTTTAGGTTGTTTTTACAATGCTTTAGATACATTTTAGGTTGTTTTTACAATGCTTTAGATACATTTTAGGTTGTTTTTACAATGCTATACATTTTAGGTTGTTTTTACAATGCTTTAGATACAGGTTGTTTTTTAGGTTGTTTTTACAATGCTTTTTAGGTTGTTTTTACAATGCTTTAGATACATTTTAGGTTGTTTTTACAATGCTTCAGATACAGGTTGTTTTTTTTAGGTTGTTTTTACAATGCTTTAGATACATTTTAGGTTGTTTTTACAATGCTTCAGATACATTTTAGGTTGTTTTTACAATGCTTTAGGCACATTTGAGGTTGTTTTTACAATGCTTTAGATACATTTTAGGTTGTTTTTACAATGCTTTAGATACATTTTAGGTTGTTTTTACAATGCTTCAGATACATTTTAGGTTGTTTTTACAATGCTTCAGATACATTTTAGGTTGTTTTTACAATGCTTTAGATACATTTTAGGTTGTTTTTACAATGCTTCAGATACATTTTAGGTTGTTTTTACAATGCTTCAGATACATTTTAGGTTGTTTTTACAATGCTTTAGATACATTTGAGGTTGTTTTTACAGTGCTTTAGATACATTTTAGGTTGTTTTTACAATGCTTCAGATACATTTGAGGTTGTTTTTACAGTGCTTCAGATACATTTTTAGGTTGTTTTTACAATGCTTTAGGCACATTTGAGGTTGTTTTTACAATGCTTTAGATACATTTTAGGTTGTTTTTACAGTGCGTAACCCACATTTTAGGTTGTTTTTACAATGCTTTAGATACATTTGAGGTTGTTTTACAATGCTTTAGATACATTTTAGGTTGTTTTTACAATGCTTCAGATACATTTTAGGTTGTTTTTACAACAATGCTTTAGGTTGTTTTTACAATGCTTCAGATACATTTTAGGTTGTTTTTACAATGCTTTAGATACATTTTAGGTTGTTTTTACAATGCTTTAGATACATTTTAGGTTGTTTTTACAATGCTTCAGATACATTTTAGGTTGTTTTTACAGTGCTTTAGATACATTTTAGGTTGTTTTTACAATGCTTTAGATACATTTTAGGTTGTTTTTACAATGCTTCAGATACATTTTAGGTTGTTTTTACAATGCTTTGGGCACATTTAGGTTGTTTTTACAATGCTTTAGATACATTTTAGGTTGTTTTTTACAATGCTTTAGATACATTTTAGGTTGTTTTTACAATGCTTTAGATACATTTTAGGTTGTTTTTACAATGCTTCAGATACATTTTAGGTTGTTTTTACAATGCTTTAGATACATTTTAGGTTGTTTTTACAATGCTTTAGATACATTTTAGGTTGTTTTTACAATGCTTTTTAGGTTGTTTTTACAATGCTTTAGATACATTTTAGGTTGTTTTTACAATGCTTCAGATACATTTTAGGTTGTTTTTACAATGCTTTAGGCACATTTGAGGTTGTTTTTACAATGCTTTAGATACATTTTAGGTTGTTTTTACAATGCTTCAGATACATTTTAGGTTGTTTTTACAATGCTTTAGGCACATTTGAGGTTGTTTTTACAATGCTTTAGATACATTTTAGGTTGTTTTTACAATGCTTTAGGCACATTTTAGGTTGTTTTTACAATGCTTTAGATACATTTGAGGTTGTTTTTACAGTGCTTCAGATAGATTTTAGGTTGTTTTTACAATGCTTTAGATACATTTTAGGTTGTTTTTACAATGCTTTAGATACATTTGAGGTTGTTTTTACAGTGCTTTAGATACATTTTAGGTTGTTTTTACAGTGCTTTAGATACATTTGAGGTTGTTTTTACAATGCTTTAGATACATTTTAGGTTGTTTTTACAATGCTTTAGATACATTTGAGGTTGTTTTTACAATGCTTTAGATACATTTTAGGTTGTTTTTACAATGCTTCAGATACATTTTAGGTTGTTTTTACAATGCTTTAGATACATTTTAGGTTGTTTTTACAATGCTTTAGATACATTTTAGGTTGTTTTTACAATGCTTCAGATACATTTTAGGTTGTTTTTACAATGCTTTAGATACATTTAGGTTGTTTTTACAATGCTTTAGATACATTTTAGGTTGTTTTTACAATGCTTTAGATACATTTTAGGTTGTTTTTACAATGCTTTAGATACATTTTAGGTTGTTTTTACAATGCTTCAGATACATTTTAGGTTGTTTTTACAATGCTTTAGATACATTTTAGGTTGTTTTTACAATGCTTTAGATACATTTTAGGTTGTTTTTACAATGCTTTAGATACATTTTAGGTTGTTTTTACAATGCTTTAGATACATTTTAGGTTGTTTTTACAATGCTTCAGATACATTTTAGGTTGTTTTTACAATGCTTTAGATACATTTTAGGTTGTTTTTACAATGCTTTAGATACATTTAGGTTGTTTTTACAATGCTTTAGATACAGGTTGTTTTTACAATGCTTTAGATACATTTTAGGTTGTTTTTACAATGCTTCAGATACATTTTAGGTTGTTTTTACAATGCTTTAGGCACATTTGAGGTTGTTTTTACAATGCTTTAGATACATTTAGGTTGATAGATACATTTTAGGTTGTTTTTACAATGCTTTAGATACATTTTAGGTTGTTTTTACAATGCTTTAGATACATTTTAGGTTGTTTTTACAATGCTTTAGATACATTTTAGGTTGTTTTTACAATGCTTTAGATACATTTTAGGTTGTTTTTACAATGCTTTAGATACATTTTAGGTTGTTTTTATGCAACATTTGAGGTTGTTTTTACAGTGCTTTAGATACATTTTAGGTTGTTTTTACAATGCTTTAGATACATTTTAGGTTGTTTTTACAATGCTTTAGATACATTTAGGTTGTTTTTACAATGCTTTAGATACATTTGAGGTTGTTTTTTTACATTTGAGGTTGTTTTTACATGCTTAACCCACATTTTAGGTTGTTTTTACAATGCTTTAGATACATTTTAGGTTGTTTTTACAATGCTTTAGATACATTTTAGGTTGTTTTTACAATGCTTTAGATACATTTAGGTTGTTTTTACAATGCTTTAGATACATTTTAGGTTGTTTTTACAATGCTTTAGATACATTTTAGGTTGTTTTTACAATGCTTTAGATACATTTTAGGTTGTTTTTACAATGCTTTGATACATTTTAGGTTGTTTTTACAACAGATACATTTTAGGTTGTTTTTACAATGCTTTAGATACATTTTAGGTTGTTTTTACAATGCTTTAGATACATTTTAGGTTGTTTTTACAATGCTTCAGATACATTTTAGGTTGTTTTTACAATGCTTTAGATACATTTGAGGTTGTTTTTACAATGCTTTAGATACATTTTAGGTTGTTTTTACAATGCTTTAGATACATTTTAGGTTGTTTTACAATTTCAGATACATTTTAGGTTGTTTTACAATGCTTTAGATACATTTTAGGTTGTTTTTACAATGCTTTAGATACATTTTAGGTTGTTTTTACAATGCTTCAGATACATTTTAGGTTGTTTTTACAATGCTTTAGATACATTTTAGGTTCTTTTTACAATGCTTCAGATAGATTTTAGGTTGTTTTTACAATGCTTCAGATACATTTTAGGTTGTTTTTACAATGCTTTAGATACATTTGAGGTTGTTTTTACAGTGCTTTAGATACATTTTAGGTTGTTTTTACAGTGCTTTAGATACATTTTAGGTTGTTTTTACAGTGCTTTAGATACATTTTAGGTTGTTTTTACAGTGCTTTAGATACATTTTAGGTTGTTTTTACAATGCATTAGGCACATTTTAGGTTGTTTTTACAATGCTTTAGATACATTTGAGGTTGTTTTTACAGTGCTTCAGATACATTTTTAGGTTGTTTTTACAATGCTTTAGGCACATTTGAGGTTGTTTTTACAATGCTTTAGATACATTTTAGGTTGTTTTTACAATGCTTTAGATACATTTGAGGTTGTTTTACAATGCTTCAGATACATTTTAGGTTGTTTTTACAATGCTTTAGATACATTTGAGGTTGTTTTACAATGCTTTAGATACATTTTAGGTTGTTTTACAATGCTTTAGATACATTTGAGGTTGTTTTACAATGCTTCAGATACATTTTAGGTTGTTTTACAATGCTTTAGATACATTTTAGGTTGTTTTTACAATGCTTCAGATACATTTTAGGTTGTTTTTACAATGCTTTAGATACATTTTAGGTTGTTTTTACAATGCTTTAGATACATTTTAGGTTGTTTTTACAATGCTTCAGATACATTTTAGGTTGTTTTTACAATGCTTTAGGCACATTTGTGGTTGTTTTTACAATGCTTTAGATACATTTTAGGTTGTTTTTACAATGCTTCAGATACATTTTAGGTTGTTTTTACAATGCTTTAGGCACATTTGAGGTTGTTTTTACAATGCTTTAGATACATTTTAGGTTGTTTTTACAATGCTTCAGATACATTTTAGGTTGTTTTTACAATGCTTTAGGCACATTTTAGGTTGTTTTTACAATGCTTTAGATACATTTTAGGTTGTTTTTACAATGCTTTAGGCACATTTTAGGTTGTTTTTACAATGCTTTAGATACATTTGAGGTTGTTTTTACAATGCTTTAGATACATTTTAGGTTGTTTTTACAATGCTTTAGATACATTTTAGGTTGTTTTTACAATGCTTTAGATACATTTGAGGTTGTTTTTTGCTTCAGATACATTTGAGGTTGTTTTACAATGCTTTAGATACATTTTAGGTTGTTTTTACAATGCTTTAGATACATTTTAGGTTGTTTTACAATGCTTCAGATACATTTTAGGTTGTTTTTACAATGCTTCAGATACATTTTAGGTTGTTTTTACAATGCTTTAGATACATTTAGGTTGTTTTTACAATGCTTTAGATACATTTGAGGTTGTTTTTACAATGCTTTAGATACATTTTAGGTTGTTTTTACAGTGCTTAGATACTTTAGGTTGCACATTTGAGGTTGTTTTTACAATGCTTTAGATACATTTTAGGTTGTTTTTACAATGCTTTAGATACATTTTAGGTTGTTTTTACAATGTTGTTTTACAATGCTTCAGATACATTTTAGGTTGTTTTTACAATGCTTCAGATACATTTTAGGTTGTTTTTACAATGCTTTAGATACATTTTAGGTTGTTTTTACAATGCTTTAGATACATTTTAGGTTGTTTTTACAATGCTTTAGATACATTTTAGGTTGTTTTTACAATGCTTTAGATACATTTTAGGTTGTTTTTACAATGCTTTAGATACATTTTAGGTTGTTTTTACAGTGCTTTAGATACATTTTAGGTTGTTTTTACAATGCATTTGAGGTTGTTTTTACAATGCTTTAGATACATTTTAGGTTGTTTTTACAATGCTTTAGATACATTTTAGGTTGTTTTTACAATGCTTTAGATACATTTTAGGTTGTTTTTACAATGCTTTAGATACATTTTAGGTTGTTTTTACAAATGCTTTAATACATTTTAGGTTGTTTTTACAATGCTTTAGATACATTTGAGGTTGTTTTTACAATGCTTTAGATACATTTTTAGGTTGTTTTTACAATGCTTTAGATACATTTTAGGTTGTTTTTTGCTTTAGATACATTTTAGGTTGTTTTTACAATGCTTTAGATACATTTTAGGTTGTTTTTACAATGCTTTAGATACATTTTAGGTTGTTTTTACAATGCTTTAGATACATTTTAGGTTGTTTTTACAATGCTTCAGATACATTTTAGGTTGTTTTACAATGCTTTAGATTTTAGGTTGTTTTTACAATGCTTTAGATACATTTTAGGTTGTTTTTACAATGCTTCAGATACATTTTAGGTTGTTTTTACAATGCTTTAGATACATTTTAGGTTGTTTTTACAATGCTTTAGATACATTTTAGGTTGTTTTTACAATGCTTCAGATACATTTTAGGTTGTTTTTACAATGCTTTAGATACATTTTAGGTTGTTTTACAATGCTTTAGATACATTTTAGGTTGTTTTTACAATGCTTTAGATACATTTTAGGTTGTTTTTACAATGCTTCAGATACATTTTAGGTTGTTTTTACAATGCTTTAGGCACATTTGTGGTTGTTTTTACAATGCTTTAGATACATTTTAGGTTGTTTTTACAATGCTTCAGATACATTTTAGGTTGTTTTTACAATGCTTTAGGCACATTTGAGGTTGTTTTTACAATGCTTTAGATAGAGGTTGTTTTTACATGCTTTTACATTTTAGGTTGTTTTTACAATGCTTTAGATACATTTTAGGTTGTTTTTACAATGCTTTAGATACATTTTAGGTTGTTTTTACAATGCTTCAGATACATTTTAGGTTGTTTTTACAATGCTTTAGATACATTTTAGGTTGTTTTTACAATGCTTTAGATACATTTTAGGTTGTTTTTACAATGCTTCAGATACATTTTAGGTTGTTTTTACAATGCTTTAGATACATTTAGGTTGTTTTTACAGTGCTTTAGATACATTTTAGGTTGTTTTTACAGTGCTTTAGATACATTTTAGGTTGTTTTTACAATGCTTTGCACATTTTAGGTTGTTTTTACAATGCTTTAGATACATTTGAGGTTGTTTTTACAGTGCTTCAGATACATTTTTAGGTTGTTTTACAATGCTTTAGATACATTTGAGGTTGTTTTTACAATGCTTTAGATACATTTTAGGTTGTTAACCCACATTTTAGGTTGTTTTTACAATGCTTTAGATACATTTGAGGTTGTTTTACAATGCTTTAGATACATTTTAGGTTGTTTTTTACAATGCTTTAGATACATTTAGGTTGTTTTTACAATGCTTTAGATACATTTTAGGTTGGTTGATACATTTTAGGTTGTTTTTACAATGCTTCAGATACATTTTAGGTTGTTTTTACAATGCTTTAGATTAGGTTGTTTTTACAATGCTTTAGATACATTTTACATTTTAGGTTGTTTTTACAATGCTTTAGATACATTTTAGGTTGTTTTTACAATGCTTCAGATACATTTTAGGTTGTTTTTACAATGCTTTAGATACATTTTAGGTTGTTTTTACAATGCTTTAGATACATTTTAGGTTGTTTTTACAATGCTTCAGATACAGGTTGTTTTTTTTAGGTTGTTTTTACAATGCTTTAGATACATTTGAGGTTGTTTTTACAATGCTTTAGAGGTTGTTTTACATGCTTCAGATACATTTTTAGGTTGTTTTACAATGCTTTAGATACATTTTAGGTTGTTTTTACAATGCTTTAGATACATTTTAGGTTGTTTTTACAATGCTTCAGATACATTTTAGGTTGTTTTTACAATGCTTTAGATACATTTAGGTTGTTTTACAATGCTTTAGATACATTTTAGGTTGTTTTTACAATTTTTACAATGCTTCAGATACATTTTTTAGGTTGTTTTTACAATGCTTTAGGCACATTTTAGGTTGTTTTTACAATGCTTTTTAGATACAGGTTGTTTTTACAATGCTTTAGATACATTTGTTTTTTACAATGCTTTAGATACATTTTAGGTTGTTTTTACAATGCTTTAGATACATTTTAGGTTGTTTTACAATGCTTCAGATACATTTTAGGTTGTTTTACAATGCTTTAGATACATTTGAGGTTGTTTTTACAGTGCTTCAGATACATTTGAGGTTGTTTTACAATGCTTTAGATACATTTTAGGTTGTTTTTACAATGCTTCAGATACATTTTAGGTTGTTTTTACAATGCTTTAGATACATTTTAGGTTGTTTTTACAATGCTTTAGATACATTTTAGGTTGTTTTTACAATGCTTTAGATACATTTTAGGTTGTTTTTACAATGCTTTAGATACATTTTAGGTTGTTTTTACAATACAATGCTTTAGATACAGATACATTTTAGGTTGTTTTTACAATGCTTTAGATACATTTTAGGTTGTTTTTACAATGCTTTAGATACATTTTAGGTTGTTTTTACAATGCTTTAGATACATTTTAGGTTGTTTTTACAATGCAGGCACATTTTAGGTTGTTTTTACAATGCTTTAGATACATTTTAGGTTGTTTTTACAATGCTTTAGATACATTTTAGGTTGTTTTTACAATGCTTTAGATACATTTTAGGTTGTTTTTACAATGCTTCAGATACATTTTAGGTTGTTTTTACAATGCTTTAGATACATTTGAGGTTGTTTTTACAATGCTTTAGATACATTTTAGGTTGTTGTTTTTACAATGCTTTAGATACATTTTAGGTTGTTTTTACAATGCTTTAGATACATTTTAGGTTGTTTTTACAATGCTTTAGATACATTTTAGGTTGTTTTTACAATGCTTTAGATACATTTAGGTTGTTTTTACAATGCTTTAGATACATTTTAGGTTGTTTTTACAATGCTTTAGATACATTTTAGGTTGTTTTACAATGCTTTAGATACATTTTAGGTTGTTTTTACAATGCTTTAGATACATTTAGGTTGTTTTTTTACAATGCTTTAGGTTTTTGAGGTTGTTTTTACAAGTGCTTTAGATACATTTTAGGTTGTTTTTACAATGCTTTAGATACATTTGAGGTTGTTTTTACAATGCTTTAGATACATTTTAGGTTGTTTTACAATGCTTAGACCCACATTTTAGGTTGTTTTTACAATGCTTTAGATACATTTTAGGTTGTTTTTACAATGCTTTAGATACATTTTAGGTTGTTTTTACAATGCTTTAGATACATTTTAGGTTGTTTTTACAATGCTTTAGATACATTTTAGGTTGTTTTTACAATGCTTCAGATACATTTTAGGTTGTTTTTACAATGCTTTAGATACATTTTAGGTTGTTTTTACAATGATACATTTTAGGTTGTTTTTTAGATACATTTAGGTTGTTTTTACAATGCTTTAGATACATTTTAGGTTGTTTTTACAATGCTTCAGATACATTTTAGGTTGTTTTTACAATGCTTTAGGCACATTTGAGGTTGTTTTTACAATGCTTTAGATACATTTTAGGTTGTTTTTTTTACAATGCTTTAGGCACATTTTAGGTTGTTTTTACAATGCTTTAGATACATTTTAGGTTGTTTTTACAATGCATTTTAGGTTGTTTTTACATTTTAGGTTGTTTTTACAATGCTTTAGATACATTTTAGGTTGTTTTACAATTTTAGATACATTTTAGGTTGTTTTTACAATGCTTCAGATACATTTTAGGTTGTTTTTACAATGCTTTAGAGGTTGTTTTTACACATTTTAGGTTGTTTTTACAATGCTTCAGATACATTTTAGGTTGTTTTTACAATGCTTTAGATACATTTTAGGTTGTTTTTACAGTGCTTTAGATACATTTTAGGTTGTTTTTACAATGCTTCAGATACATTTTAGGTTGTTTTTACAAACATTTGAGGTTGTTTTACAATGCTTTAGCTTTAGATACATTTGAGGTTGTTTTTACAATGCTTCAGATACATTTTAGGTTGTTTTTACAATGCTTTAGATACATTTTAGGTTGTTTTTACAATGCTTTAGATACATTTTAGGTTGTTTTACAATGCTTCAGATACATTTTAGGTTGTTTTACAATGCTTTAGATACATTTTAGGTTGTTTTTACAATGCTTTAGATACATTTTAGGTTGTTTTTACAATGCTTCAGATACATTTTAGGTTGTTTTTACAATGCTTTGGGATACATTTTAGGTTGTTTTTACAATGCTTTAGATACATTTTAGGTTGTTTTTACAATGCTTTCAGATACATTTTAGGTTGTTTTTACAATGCTTTAGGCACATTTGAGGTTGTTTTTACATGCTTTTACATTTTAGGTTGTTTTTACAATGCTTCAGATACATTTTAGGTTGTTTTTACAATGCTTTAGGCACATTTGAGGTTGTTTTTACAACTTTAGATACATTTTAGGTTGTTTTTACAATGCTTTAGGATACATTTTAGGTTGTTTTTACAATGCTTTAGATACATTTGAGGTTGTTTTTACAAGTTTCAGATACATTTTAGGTTGTTTTTACAATGCTTTAGATACATTTGAGGTTGTTTTTACAGTGCTTTAGATACATTTGAGGTTGTTTTTACAGTGCTTTAGATACATTTGAGGTTGTTTTTACAGTGCTTTAGATACATTTGAGTGCTTAACCCACATTTTGTTTTTTACAATGCTTTAGATACATTTGAGGTTGTTTTTACAATGCTTTAGATACATTTAGGTTGTTTTTACAATGCTTCAGATACATTTAGGTTGTTTTTACAATGCTTTAGATACATTTTAGGTTGTTTTTACAATGCTTTAGGCACATTTTAGGTTGTTTTTACAATGCTTTAGATACATTTGAGGTTGTTTTTACATGCTTCAGATACATTTTAGGTTGTTTTACAATGCTTTAGGAGGTTGTTTTTACAATGCTTTAGATTTTAGGTTGTTTTTACAATGCTTTAGATACATTTGAGGTTGTTTTTACAATGCTTTAGATACATTTGAGGTTGTTTTTACAGTGCAGATACATTTGAGGTTGTTTTTACAGTGCTTACATTTTAGGTTGTTTTTACAATGCTTTAGATACATTTGAGGTTGTTTTTACAATGCTTTAGATTTTAGGTTGTTTTTACAATGCTTCAGATACATTTGAGGTTGTTTTTACATGCTTCAGATACATTTTAGGTTGTTTTTACAATGCTTTAAGGCACATTTTAGGTTGTTTTTACAATGCTTTAGATACATTTTAGGTTGTTTTACAATGCTTTAGGCACATTTTAGGTTGTTTTTACAATGCTTTAGATACATTTGAGGTTGTTTTTACAGTGCTTTAGATACATTTTAGGTTGTTTTTACAGTGCTTTAGATACATTTGAGGTTGTTTTTACAGTGCTTTAGATACATTTGAGGTTGTTTTTACAGTGCTTAGAGGTTATTTTTACAATGCTTTAGATTTTAGGTTGTTTTACAATGCTTTAGATACATTTAGGTTGTTTTTACAATGCTTCAGATACATTTGAGGTTGTTTTTACAATGCTTTAGATACATTTTAGGTTGTTTTTACAATGCTTTAGGCACATTTTAGGTTGTTTTTACAATGCTTTAGATACATTTGAGGTTGTTTTTACAGTGCTTCAGATACATTTTAGGTTGTTTTTACAATGCTTTAGGCACATTTTAGGTTGTTTTTACAATGCTTTAGATACATTTGAGGTTGTTTTTACAGTGCTTTAGATACATTTGAGGTTGTTTTTACAGTGCTTTAGATACATTTGAGGTTGTTTTTACAGTGCTTTAGATACATTTGAGGTTGTTTTTACAGTGCTTAACCCACATTTTAGGTTATTTTTACAATGCTTTAGATACATTTGAGGTTGTTTTACAATGCTTTAGATACATTTAGGTTGTTTTTACAATGCTTCAGATACATTTGAGGTTGTTTTTACAGTGCTTCAGATACATTTTTAGGTTGTTTTTACAATGCTTTAGGCACATTTGAGGTTGTTTTTACAATGCTTTAGATACATTTTAGGTTGTTTTTACAGTGCGTAACCCACATTTTAGGTTGTTTTTACAATGCTTTAGATACATTTGAGGTTGTTTTACAATGCTTTAGATACATTTTAGGTTGTTTTTACAATGCTTCAGATACATTTTAGGTGGTTTTACAATGCTTTAGGTACATTTGAGGTTGTTTTTACAATGCTTCAGATACATTTTAGGTTGTTTTTACAATGCTTTAGATACATTTTAGGTTGTTTTTACAATGCTTTAGATACATTTTAGGTTGTTTTTACAATGCTTCAGATACATTTTAGGTTGTTTTTACAGTGCTTTAGATACATTTTAGGTTGTTTTTACAATGCTTTAGATACATTTTAGGTTGTTTTTACAATGCTTCAGATACATTTTAGGTTGTTTTTACAATGCTTTGGGCACATTTGAGGTTGTTTTTACAATGCTTTAGATACATTTTAGGTTGTTTTTACAATGCTTTAGATACATTTTAGGTTGTTTTTACAATGCTTCAGATACATTTTAGGTTGTTTTTACAATGCTTTAGATACATTTTAGGTTGTTTTTACAATGCTTTAGATACATTTTAGGTTGTTTTTACAATGCTTCAGATACATTTTAGGTTGTTTTTACAATGCTTTGGGCACATTTGAGGTTGTTTTTACAATGCTTTAGATACATTTTAGGTTGTTTTTACAATGCTTCAGATACATTTTAGGTTGTTTTTACAATGCTTTAGGCACATTTGAGGTTGTTTTTACAGTGCTTTAGATACATTTTAGGTTGTTTTTACAATGCTTCAGATACATTTTAGGTTGTTTTTACAATGCTTTAGGCACATTTGAGGTTGTTTTTACAATGCTTTAGATACATTTTAGGTTGTTTTTACAATGCTTTAGGCACATTTTAGGTTGTTTTTACAATGCTTTAGATACATTTGAGGTTGTTTTTACAGTGCTTCAGATAGATTTTAGGTTGTTTTTACAATGCTTTAGATACATTTTAGGTTGTTTTTACAATGCTTTAGGCACATTTTAGGTTGTTTTTACAATGCTTTAGATACATTTGAGGTTGTTTTTACAGTGCTTTAGATACATTTGAGGTTGTTTTTACAGTGCTTTAGATACATTTGAGGTTGTTTTTACAGTGCTTTAGATACATTTGAGGTTGTTTTTACAGTGCTTAACCCACATTTTAGGTTATTTTTACAATGCTTTAGATACATTTGAGGTTGTTTTACAATGCTTTAGATACATTTAGGTTGTTTTTACAATGCTTCAGATACATTTGAGGTTGTTTTTACAATGCTTTAGATACATTTTAGGTTGTTTTTACAATGCTTTAGATACATTTTAGGTTGTTTTTACAATGCTTCAGATACATTTTAGGTTGTTTTTACAGTGCTTCAGATACATTTTAGGTTGTTTTTACAATGCTTTAGATACATTTTAGGTTGTTTTTACAATGCTTTAGATACATTTTAGGTTGTTTTTACAATGCTTCAGATAGATTTTAGGTTGTTTTTACAATGCTTCAGATACATTTTATGTTGTTTTACAATGCTTCAGATACATTTTAGGTTGTTTTACAATGCTTTAGGTACATTTGAGGTTGTTTTTACAATGCTTCAGATACATTTTAGGTTGTTTTTACAATGCTTTAGATACATTTTAGGTTCTTTTTACAATGCTTCAGATACATTTTAGGTTGTTTTTACAATGCTTCAGATAGATTTTAGGTTGTTTTTACAATGCTTCAGATACATTTTAGGTTGTTTTTACAATGCTTTAGGCACATTTGAGGTTGTTTTTACAGTGCTTTAGATACATTTTAGGTTGTTTTTACAATGCTTCAGATACATTTTAGGTTGTTTTTACAATGCTTTAGGCACATTTGAGGTTGTTTTTACAATGCTTTAGATACATTTGAGGTTGTTTTACAATGCTTTAGGTACATTTGAGGTTGTTTTTACAATGCTTTAGGCACATTTTAGGTTGTTTTTACAGTGCTTAACCCACATTTTAGGTTGTTTTTACAATGCTTTAGGTACATTTTAGGTTGTTTTTACAATGCTTTAGATACATTTTAGGTTGTTTTTACAATGCTTTAGATACATTTTATGTTGTTTTTACAATGCTTTAGATACATTTTATGTTGTTTTTACAATGCTTCAGATACATTTTATGTTGTTTTTACAATGCTTTAGGCACATTTTATGTTGTTTTTACAATGCTTCAGATACATTTTATGTTGTTTTTACAGTGCTTTAGGCACATTTTAGGTTGTTTTTACAGTGCTTTAGATACATTTTAGGTTGTTTTTACAGTGCTTTAGATACATTTTAGGTTGTTTTTACAATGCTTTAGATACATTTGAGGTTGTTTTACAATGCTTTAGGTACATTTGAGGTTGTTTTTACAATGCTTTAGGCACATTTTAGGTTGTTTTTACAGTGCTTAACTCACATTTTAGGTTGTTTTTACAATGCTTTAGGTACATTTTAGGTTGTTTTTACAATGCTTTAGATACATTTTAGGTTGTTTTTACAATGCTTTAGATACATTTTAGGTTGTTTTTACAATGCTTTAGATACATTTGAGGTTGTTTTTACAATGCTTCAGATACATTTTAGGTTGTTTTTACAATGCTTTAGGCACATTTGAGGTTGTTTTTACAATGCTTTAGATACATTTTAGGTTGTTTTTACAATGCTTCAGATACATTTTAGGTTGTTTTTACAATGCTTTAGGCACATTTGTGGTTGTTTTTACAATGCTTTAGATACATTTTAGGTTGTTTTTACAATGCTTCAGATACATTTTATGTTGTTTTTACAATGCTTTAGGTACATTTGAGGTTGTTTTTACAATGCTTCAGATACATTTTAGGTTGTTTTTACAATGCTTTAGATACATTTTAGGTTCTTTTTACAATGCTTTAGATACATTTTAGGTTGTTTTTACAATGCTTTAGATACATTTGAGGTTGTTTTACAATGCTTCAGATACATTTTAGGTTGTTTTTACAATGCTTCAGATACATTTTAGGTTGTTTTTACAATGCTTTAGATACATTTTAGGTTGTTTTTACAATGCTTCAGATACATTTTATGTTGTTTTTACAATGCTTTAGGCACATTTTAGGTTGTTTTTACAGTGCTTTAGATACATTTTAGGTTGTTTTTACAATGCTTCAGATACATTTTAGGTTGTTTTTACAATGCTTTAGGCACATTTGAGGTTGTTTTTACAATGCTTTAGATACATTTGAGGTTGTTTTACAATGCTTTAGGTACATTTGAGGTTGTTTTTACAATGCTTTAGGCACATTTTAGGTTGTTTTTACAGTGCTTAACCCACATTTTAGGTTGTTTTTACAATGCTTTAGGTACATTTTAGGTTGTTTTTACAATGCTTTAGGTACATTTTAGGTTGTTTTTACAATGCTTTAGATACATTTTAGGTTGTTTTTACAGTGCTTTAGATACATTTTAGGTTGTTTTTACAGTGCTTTAGATACATTTTAGGTTGTTTTTACAATGCTTTAGGCACATTTGAGGTTGTTTTTACAATGCTTTAGATACATTTTAGGTTGTTTTTACAATGCTTTAGGTACATTTTAGGTTGTTTTTACAGTGCTTTAGATACATTTTAGGTTGTTTTTACAGTGCTTTAGATACATTTTAGGTTGTTTTTACAGTGCTTTAGATACATTTTAGGTTGTTTTTACAATGCTTTAGGCACATTTGAGGTTGTTTTTACAATGCTTTAGATACATTTTAGGTTGTTTTTACAATGCTTTAGGTACATTTTAGGTTGTTTTTACAGTGCTTTAGATACATTTTAGGTTGTTTTTACAGTGCTTTAGATACATTTTAGGTTGTTTTTACAATGCTTCAGATACATTTTAGGTTGTTTTTACAATGCTTCAGATACATTTTAGGTTGTTTTTACAATGCTTCAGATACATTTTAGGTTGTTTTTACAATGCTTTAGGCACATTTGAGGTTGTTTTTACAGTGCTTTAGATACATTTTAGGTTGTTTTTACAATGCTTCAGATACATTTTAGGTTGTTTTTACAATGCTTTAGGAACATTTGAGGTTGTTTTACAATGCTTCAGATACATTTTAGGTTGTTTTTACAATGCTTCAGATACATTTTAGGTTGTTTTTACAATGCTTTAGGCACATTTGAGGTTGTTTTTACAGTGCTTTAGATACATTTTAGGTTGTTTTTACAATGCTTCAGATACATTTTAGGTTGTTTTTACAATGCTTTAGGCACATTTGAGGTTGTTTTACAATGCTTCAGATACATTTTAGGTTGTTTTTACAATGCTTTAGGCACATTTTAGGTTGTTTTTACAGTGCTTAACCCACAATTTAGGTTGTTTTTACAATGCTTTAGGCACATTTGAGGTTGTTTTTACAATGCTTAACCCACATTTTAGGTTGTTTTTACAATGCTTTAGGCACATTTGAGGTTGTTTTTACAATGCTTTAGGCACATTTGAGGTTGTTTTTACAATGCTTTAGATACATTTTAGGTTGTTTTTACAGTGCTTAACCCACATTTTAGGTTGTTTTTACAGTGCTTTAGGTACATTTGAGGTTGTTTTTACAGTGCTTAACCCACATTTTAGGTTGTTTTTACAGTGCTTAACCCACATTTGAGGTTGTTTTTACAGTGCTCTAGTTACATTTTAGGTTGTTTTTACAATGCTTTAGGCACATTTTAGGTTGTTTTTACAATGCTTTAGGCACATTTTAGGTTGTTTTACAGTGCTCTAGGCACATTTTAGGTTGTTTTTACAGTGCTTAACCCACATTTGAGGTTGTTTTTACAGTGTTTTACACACATTTTAGGTTATTCCAGTCATTGGTTGAGTTTTGATCAAGGTATAACACATTTCATGAGCTCATGAGCATATTTCATGAGCACATTTCATGACTTATGCTATGATTGACAAACAGTAATTTCAACTACATTTCAAGTAAACTTTTAGGGTTATTTCTACCAATCTATTGACATTGCTGTGAACTTCGGCCATGGGTCAACATGGTTAACAACACAGCAGAACATCTGTATTCAGGACACATACAGGACACATACCTCAGCTCATGATTCAGTCTCTAAATATAGGGACACACCGAGGCAGTGGGGTGGGCAGGGGAGACATGCAGGAGGTAGGGAGAGAAGGGAAGCTAGGGGGAGAGGGGAAGAAGGGAAGCTAGGGGGAGAGGGGAAGAAGGGAAGCTAGGGGGAGAGGGGAAGAAGGGAAGCTAGGGAGAGAGGGGAAGAAGGAAGCTAGGGGAGAGGGGAAGAAGGGAAGCTAGGGGAAAGAGACTGGGGGAGGTAGGGATACGGAGGCAGTGGGGTGGGCAGAGGAGACATGCAGGAGGTAGGGGAGAAGGGAAGCTAGGGGGAGGGGAAGAAGGGGAAGAAGGGGGAAGGGAAGGGGGAGGGGGAAGAAGGAAGCTAGGGGGGAGAGGGGAAGAAGTGGTGGGGAAGCTAGGGGGAGAGGGGAAGAATGGAAGCTAGGGGAAGGGGAGAGGGGAAGAAGGGAAGCTAGGGGAGGGGGAGAAGGGAAGCTAGGGGGGAAAGAGACTGGGGGAGGTAGGGACACAGAGGCATTGGGGTGGGCAGCGGAGACATGCAGGAGGTAGGGGGAGAAGGGAAGCTAGGGGGAGAGGGGAAGAAGGGAAGCTAGGGGGAGGGGGAGAAGGGAAGCTAGGGGAGAGAGGGGAAGAAGGGAAGCTAGGGGGAGAGGGGAAGAAGGGAAGCTAGGGGGAGAGGGGAAGAAGGGAAGCTAGGGGGAGAGGGGAAGACGGGAAGCTAGGGAGGGGAGAAGGGAAGCTAGGGGAAAAGAGACTGGGGTGAGGTAGGGACACAGAGGCATTGGGGTGGGCAGGGGAGACATGCAGGAGGTAGGGGAGAAGGGAAGCTAGGGGGATAGGGGAAGAAGGGAAGCTAGGGGGAGGGGGAGAAGGGAAGCTAGGGGGAGGGGAGAAGGGAAGCTAGGGAGAGAGGGGAAGAAGGGAAGCTAGGGGAAAGAGACTGGGGGGAGGTAGGGACACAGAGGCATTGGGGTGGGCAGGGGAGACATGCAGGAGGTAGGGGGAGAAGGGAAGCTAGGAGGAGGGGGGAAGAGACTAAGGGGGAGGTAGGGTTAGGAAGACCTGTGTTTATCTCCACCTATCAAGACTATGGCAATAACTCCCTGGTAGATTAGGGATGTGGATGCCTAGATGAGACAGATACCATTTAATTTACGTAGCCAGCTGACTCAGTGTGCTGTGTGATGGCTGGATCACCCTGGGATTATCCTATAATGATGACTAAACAATTACCAATTATTAGGGTGACTCAACTGGGATCTTTTAGCAATGCATTCCCACAATCTACTGAACTCTCTATAGAGCAATTAGTTGTGACAGCTGAAGATCTAACTCTCTCCCTATGGCATTTCTATGACGTAAGAAACATTGTGGCAAACCCTCATGCTAGTCAGGAACATACCGTATGTACTCATGCTAGTCAGGAACATACAGTATGTACTCATGCTAGTCAGGAACATACAGTACGTACTCATGCTAGTCAGGAACATACAGTACTCATGCGTCAGGAACATCATGCTGCTAGTCAGGAACATACAGTACGTACTCATGCTACAGGTACTCATGCTAGTCAGGAACATACAGTACGTACTCATGCTAGTCAGGAACATACAGTACGTACTCACGCTAGTCAGGAACATACAGTACGTACTCAGTCAGGAACATACGCTATTCAGGAACATACAGTGCACTCACGCTAGTCAGGAACATGCAGTACGTACTCACGCTAGTCAGGAACATACAGTACGTACTCATGCTAGTCAGGAACATACAGTACGTACTCATGCTAGTCAGGAACATACAGTACGTACTCATGCTAGTCAGGAACATACAGTACGTACTCATGCTAGTCAGGAACATACAGTACGTACTCATGCTAGTCAGGAACATACAGTACGTACTCATGCTAGTCAGGAACATACAGTACGTACTCATGCTAGTCAGGAACATACAGTATGTACTCATGCTCCATACTCTTCCAAGATGGCGTAGCAGTAAGTCGTCCTGTCGTGTCGTGTCCCCTGTATATATCGTTTCTTTTTCGTTTTTTACATATTTTTCTTCGCATATCTCTTTAAAAACTTTTTGCTAAACCTAAGCTTCCAAATACTCTCCTGCAACCCGCCTCACCCAATGTAGCTATTTTTCCTAAAGTATTTATATTTACTTCGGAACCGGAACCCCTCAACTGAAGCTCAACTGAAGCTAGCCAGCTAACCACCAGCCATGCTAGCGGTCTTCAGCTAACCGGTCATCAGCTAACCTTCAGACCGGAAAGCTCTCGCCAGTTCGAACAACGCGACTCTAACCAGAGCATAACGGACCTATTTATTTTTCATCCCCGGATTCTTCCCCGGATTCCCACCGCAAACGGAACATTTTTCAGCTGGATCTTCACAATTAGCTACCTAGCTATCTACGAACTGTTAGCTTGCTAGCACAGGCCTGCTAACCGTCTGCATCGCCGCGTCCCAAACAACCATATTTACTTTCTATCTCTTTTTGATTTTTTATTTGTTTATACCTTCCGGAAACCTGCCTCACCCAATGTGATACGGAATCGCTATTATTATAATTTTTTAGAACACACTCAAGAACCTCCAGAAGCTAACCAGCTAACTAGCTACAAGCTATTTCGTCATTGTTAGTTTTTTTTAAGCTGGATAACACTCGCCAGTCCAGCTTCCCTGCCCCATCCACCGCTGCCCCCTGGACACTGATCTCTTGGCCACATAGCTGATGCACGCTGGACTGTCCATTAATCACGGTACTCCATTCTGCTTGTTTGTTTTATCTGTTGGCCCCGTTGCCTAGTCAACGCCATTTTACCTGCTGTTGTCGTGCTAGCTGATTAGCTGTTGTTGTCTAACCTACTGTTTTAGCTAGCTTTCCCAATTCAACACCTGTGATTACTGTATGCCTCGCTGTATGTCTCTCTCAAATGTCAATATGCCTTGTATACTGTTGTTCAGGTTAGTTATCATTGTTTTAGTTCACAATGGAGCCCCTAGTTCCACTCTTCATACCCCTGATAACTCCTTTGTCCCACCTCCCACACATGCGGTGACCTCACCCATTACAACCAGCATGTCCAGAGATACAACCTCTCATCATCACCCGGGCCTGGGCTTACCTCCGCTGTACCCGCACCCCACCATACCCCTGTCTGCGCATTATGCCCTGAATATATTCTACCATGCCCAGAAACCTGCTCCTCTTATTCTCTTTCCCCAACGCTCTAGGCGACCAGTTTTGATAGCCTTTAGCCGCACCCTCATACTACTCCTTCTCTGTTCCGCGGGTGATGTGGAGGTAAACCCAGGCCCTGCATGTCCCCAGGCACCCTCATTTGTTGACTTCTGTGATCGAAAAAGCCTTGGTTTCATGCATGTCAACATCAGAAGCCTCCCCCCTAAGTTTGTTTTACTCACTGCTTTAGCACACTCTGCTAACCCTGATGTCCTTGCTGTGTCTGAATCCTGGCTCAGGAAGGTCACCAAAAATTCAGAGATTTCCATAACCAACTATAACATCTTCCGTCAAGATAGAACTGCCAAAGGGGGAGGAGTTGCAGTCTACTGCAGAGATAGCCTGCAAAGTAATGTCATACTTTCCAGGTCCATACCCAAACAGTTCGAACTACTAATTTTGAAAATTACTCTCTCCAGAAATAAGTCTCTCACTGTTGCCGCCTGCTACCGACCCCCCTCAGCTCCCAGCTGTGCCCTGGACACCATTTGTGAATTGATCGCCCCCATCTAGCTTCAGAGTTTGTTCTGTTAGGTGACCTAAACTGGGATATGCTTAACACCCCGGCAGTCCTACAATCTAAGCTAGATGCCCTCAATCTCACACAAATCATCAAGGAACCCACCAGGTACAACCCTAACTCTGTAAACAAGGGCACCCTCATAGACGTCATCCTGACCAACTGGCCCTCCAAATACACCTCCGCTGTCTTCAACCAGGATCTCAGCGATCACTGCCTCATTGCCTGTATCCGCTACGGAGCCGCAGTCAAACGACCACCCTCATCACTGTCAAACGCTCCCTAAAACACTTCTGTGAGCAGGCCTTCCTAATCGACCTGGCCCGGGTATCCTGGAAGGACATTGACCTCATCCCGTCAGTTGAGGATGCCTGGTCATTCTTTAAAAGTAACTTCCTCTCCATTTTAGATAAGCATGCTCCGTTCAAAAATGCAGAACTAAGAACAGATACAGCCCTTGGTTCACTCCAGACCTGACTGCCCTCGACCAGCACAAAAACATCCTGTGGCGGACTGCAATAGCATCGAATAGTCCCCGTGATATGCAACTGTTCAGGGAAGTCAGGAACCAATACACGCAGTCAGTCAGGGAAGCTAAGGCCAGCTTCTTCAGGCAGAAGTTTGCATCCTGTAGCTCCAACTCCAAAAAGTTCTGGGACACTGTGAAGTCCATGGAGAACAAGAGCACCTCCTCCCAGCTGCCCACTGCACTGAGGCTAGGTAACACGGTCACCACCGATAAATCCATGATTATCGAAAACTTCAATAAGCATTTCTCAACGGCTGGCCATGCCTTCCGCCTGGCTACTCCAAGCTCGGCCAACAGCTCCGCCCCCCCCGCAGCTCCTCGCCCAAGCCTCTCCAGGTTCTCCTTTACCCAAATCCAGATAGCAGATGTTCTGAAAGAGCTCCAAAACCTGGACCCATACAAATCAGCTGGGCTTGACAATCTGGACCCTCTATTTCTGAAACTATCCGCCGCCATTGTCGCAACCCCTATTACCAGCCTGTTCAACCTCTCTTTCATATCGTCCGAGATCCCCAAGGATTGAAAGCTGCAGCAGTCATCCCCTCTTCAAAGGGGAGACACCCTGGACCCAAACTGTTACAGACCTATATCCATCCTGCCCTGCCTATCGAAGGTCTTCGAAAGCCAAGTCAACAAACAGGTCACTGACCATCTCGAATCCCACCGTACCTTCTCCGCTGTGCAATCTGGTTTCCGAGCCGGTCACGGGTGCACCTCAGCCACACTCAAGGTACTAAACGATATCATAACCGCCATCGATAAAAGACAGTACTGTGCAGCCGTCTTCATCGACCTTGCCAAGGCCTTCGACTCTGTCAATCACCATATTCTTATCGGCAGACTCAGTAGCCTCGGTTTTTCGGATGACTGCCTTGCCTGGTTCACCAATTACTTTGCAGACAGAGTTCAGTGTGTCAAATCGGAGGGCATGCTGTCCGGTCCTCTGGCAGTCTCTATGGGGGTGCCACAGGGTTCAATTCTCGGGCCGACTCTTTTCTCTGTATATATCAATGATGTTGCTCTTGCTGCGGGCGATTCCCTGATCCATCTCTACGCAGACGACACCATTCTATATACTTTCGGCCCATCATTGGACACTGTGCTATCTAACCTCCAAACGAGCTTCAATGCCATACAACACTCCTTCCGTGGCCTCCAACTGCTCTTAAACGCTAGTAGAACCAAATGCATGCTTTTCAACCGATCGCTGCCTGCACCCGCATGCCCGACTAGCATCACCACCCTGGACTGTTCCGACCTTAAATATGTGGACATCTATAAGTACCTAGGTGTCTGGCTAGACTGCAAACTCTCCTTCCAGACTCACATCAAACATCTCCAATCGAAAATCAAATCAAGAGTCGGCTTTCTATTCCGCAACAAAGCCTCCTTCACTCACGCCGCCAAGCTTACCCTAGTAAAACTGACTATCCTACCGATCCTCGACTTCGGCGATGTCATCTACAAAATGGCTTCCAACACTCTACTCAGCAAACTGGATGCAGTCTATCACAGTGCCATCCGTTTTGTCACTAAAGCACCTTATACCACCCACCACTGCGACTTGTATGCTCTAGTCGGCTGGCCCTCGCTACATATTCGTCGCCAGACCCACTGGCTCCAGGTCATCTACAAGTCCATGCTAGGTAAAGCTCCGCCTTATCTCAGTTCACTGGTCACGATGGCAACACCCATCCGTAGCACGCGCTCCAGCCGGTGTATCTCATTGATCATCCCTAAAGCCAACACCTCATTTGGCCGCCTTTCGTTCCAGTACTCTGCTGCCTGTGACTGGAACGAATTGCAAAAATCGCTGAAGTTGGAGACTTTTATCTCCTTCACCAACTTCAAACATCAGCTATCTGAGCAGCTAACCGATCGCTGCAGCTGTACATAGTCTATTGGTAAATAGCCCACCCATTTTCACCTACCTCATCCCCATACTGTTTTATTTATTTACTTTTCTGCTCTTTTGCACACCAATATCTCTACCTGTACATGACCATCTGATCATTTATCACTCCAGTGTTAATCTGCAAAATTGTAATTATTCGCCTACCTCATGCCTTTTGCACACATTGTATATAGACTCCCCCTTTTTTTTCTACTGTGTTATTGACTTGTTAATTGTTTACTCCATGTGTAACTCTGTGTTGTCTGTTCACACTGCTATGCTTTATCTTGGCCAGGTCGCAGTTGCAAATGAGAACTTGTTCTCAACTAGCCTACCTGGTTAAATAAAGGTGAAATAAAAAAATTTAAAAAAATAAATGCTAGTCAGGAACATACAGTACGTACTCATGCTAGTCAGGAACATACAGTACGTACTCATGCTAGTCAGGAACATACAGTACGTACTCATACTAGTCAGGAACATACAGTACGTACTCATGCTAGTCAGGAACATACAGTATGTACTCATGCTAGTCAGGAACATACGGTACGTACTCATGCTAGTCAGGAACATACGGTACGTACTCATGCTAGTCAGGAACATACAGTACGTACTCATGCTAGTCAGGAACATACAGTACGTACTCATGCTAGTCAGGAACATACAGTACGTACTCATGCTAGTCAGGAACATACGGTACGTACTCATGCTAGTCAGGAACATACAGTACGTACTCATGCTAGTCAGGAACATACAGTATGTACTCATGCTAGTCAGGAACATACGGTACGTACTCATGCTAGTCAGGAACATACGGTACGTACTCATGCTAGTCAGGAACATACAGTACGTACTCATGCTAGTCAGGAACATACAGTACGTACTCATGCTAGTCAGGAACATACAGTATGTACTCATGCTAGTCAGGAACATACGGTACGTACTCATGCTAGTCAGGAACATACAGTACGTATGCTCCTGACTAGCATGAGGGTTTGCCACAATGTTATTCCTTCAAAATGATGATCAAATTAGGCAGGTGAGAGCATGCTTTCATCGTCTCAATCAAACCTGATTGTTGATCATCATGGCAAAGGAATTAATTAAGGAAAGAACGATGGTACAGATGTAGGATCTTAATTTCTTTAACCTTCATTTAACTAGACAAGTCAGCCACTTAAGCTTAGGGCTTACTTTTTCGAACATTCTGTTAAAAATCGCGCATCATTTCAGCGTCCTGCTACTCATGCCAGGAATATAGTATATGCATATGATTAGTATGTGTGGATAAAAAACACTCTGACGTTTCTAAAACTGGTTAAATCACGGCTGTGACTATAACAGAACGTGCGTTTCGTCGAAAAGCCCAAGGAAATCTGATCACCAAAAAGTGGAAAATATATCAATGCGCCACTTGCATGTATTGTCTATGGCTCAGCAAATTAGATGGGGCCGAGATTGCAAGTCCTACAGCTTTCACACGATGTCGCCAGTCTTCTCAATTGCCTGGGGGTTGTTTCTTGGTCAAACGAGGAAGAGAGACCCCATTCCTTCCGGTCTCCGACAGGATGTTTTGGAAGAGAGATTTCCGACCATGATTTGAAGACGTGGAGCTATTGAATACACATCGCCCCGTGATCAATTTGATAGATTATTAACGTTTACTAATACCTAAAGTTGGATTACAAAAGTATTTCGAAGTGTTTTGTGAAAGTTTATCGTCGACTTTTTTAATTTTAAAAAATGACGTTGCGTTTTAAAACGGTCTTTTTTTTCTGGATCACACACTTTTCATAGATCGATATTTTGGGTATATATGGACCGATTTAATCGAAAAAAAAGACCCAATAGTGATGTTTATGGGACATATAGGAGTGCCAACAAAGAAGCTCATCAAAGGTAATGAATGTTTTATATTTTATTTCTGCGTTTTGTGTAGCGCCGGCTATGCTAATTATTTTGTTTACGTCCCCTTCAGGTATTTCGGGGTGTTGCATGCTATCAGATAATAGCTTCTCATGCTTTCGCCGAAAAGCATTTTAAAAATCTGACTTGTTGGCTAGATTCACAACGAGTGTAGCTTTAATTCAGTACCCTGCATGTGTGTTATAATGAACGTTTGAGTTTTAACGAGTGCTATTAGCATTTAGCGTAGCGCATTTGCATTTCCAGATGGCTAGATGGGACGCCTGCGTGTCGGGTGGGCTTAAGAGGTTTTAAGAACAAATTCTTATTTACAATGACGGCCTAGGAACAGTGGGTTAACTGCCTTGACTGATTTTTACCTTGTCAGCTCAGGGAATCGCTCTAGCAACCTTTCAGTTACTGGCCCAATGCTCTAACCACTAGGCTACCTGCCGCCCCAATTTGACCACCCTGTTGCAGGAGAACTTTCCAGCAATGCAGGAAATTAAAAACGTGTAGTGTATTTGAGGTTTAAAAGGCTTCTGAAATTTGTAATTTCCACTTTGAAATTCAAGACTTGATTTTTCCTTATGAAAAATGGGTCATCCCGAACAAAAATGTCCATTAATTATAATCCACATAATAATTCACAAGTCCTGTTGCTGCAGGATTATTTTCCTGCTGTAGCAAACTAGCTCAAATTAAGATCCTACATCTGTAAGAAAGAAAAGAAAAAGTGAAGATAAGTCCTGAAACACTGCTAAAGCCCTACCTTTGACAGTCAGGTAAACAGAGCTGAGGGTGTGTCCCAGAGCATTGGACGCAGCACACACGTACAGCCCTGTGTCCTGATGTTTACAGTACATCACTTTGAGCGTGTAGTAACCCTCTCTGTCCTCAAACAGAAGGTGACGCCTCCCAGCCTCTAGGGGCGCTCCGTCCTTCTTCCAGATGATCTCAGGCTTAGGTTTCCCTGTCACGAAGCAGCGGAACTTAGCATGTTTCCCCTCCGACACCGCAAATTTCTTCACATTGGCAGAGTTCAGATTGGGCTCGTCCGGCTGTCTCGACAAACCATGTCTTCCCATCCTGTGCCTCATACTACGAGGTGATGTCTGCCCGTTGCTGTGCCCATTTGACGTGGACGCCCCGCTCTCCTGCCGTTCCGGGACGAGCTCCACAAGCAGCACTGCGCCCGCCAGCGCCCCTCCTTGATTATTATGGGCTCTGCAGGTGTAGACACCCCCGTCGGGCATCCTCGTCCGGAAGATCTTCAGCTGGAACCAGCCTCCGTCCTGGCTGCTGACGTTGAAGTGGGCGCTCTCGAAGATGTCGCTCAGCTTCTTCCCGTCCTTCTCCCACACCACATGGGGCAGAGGGTTGCCCGACAGCTTACAGGAGAAGGCTGCGTCCTCGCCCCGGTCCACCCTCAGGGAGAGGGGCTTGATGAGGAAGTGAGGTCTGTCGTCTGACAGCAGGGGCTCCCCTTCATAGCGCTGCTTCTTTTTCTCCCGCTCACTCTCCTCTCCATTTTCCTTCTCTACCGCTCCGCTCTGTTGGTCTATCGCTCCGCTCTGTTGGTCTACCTCTCCCTTCCTCTGTTCTATCTCTCCATTCTGTTGCCCTCCATATTCCCTGTTCTCTTGCTGTCTATATTCCCCATTCTGGTTCTGTTGCCCCTCCAACTCGCTGCTCTGTTGCCTTCTAAACTCCCCATTACGTTGCCCCCCTAACTCTCCATTCTCCAGCCTGGTTTGCTGCACCCCATTGACCTCTGTCTGTTTCTGTGCTCCTTGCCGCTCCTGACTGTTCCCCTCCACCTTCAGTGTGGCAGGGGCGCACGTCTCACCCACGCTGTTACTGGCCTTGCAGATATACTGGCCTGCGTCCTCCAGCCTGACCCCAGTGATGTGTAGGAAGTAGGCCTGGCCCTCCTCCGACAGCCTGTAGCGTCCCTCTGACAGGATCTGTACATTCTTCTTCTCCCAGACCACCTCAGGACGAGGGTCGCCGCCGATCTTGCATTGCAGGACGGCATCCGTGCCACACTGTGCCGCCACGGGGCGTGAGTAGCCCAGTACACGGGGGGCACCACCGAATATGTCCATGTTGGCTTCCTGTGTCTGTCTCAGTCCCTTCTTCTCACTCTGATGGGCAAAACAAATGGGCTCCGTAGTAGAAGCCTCTTGTAGATTGTGTCACACGGTCGTCTCTACCGCATATCAATCTGCAGAGAGAAGATATGAGTCGTAGTACATTAATAATACAGTTACTACATAACTCTCACACAGTATCTAGTGATGTCTTTTATGCATAATTTCGCAATAAGGCCCGAGGGGGGTGTGGTATATGGCTAATATAACATGATTAAGGGCTGTCCTTATGCACAATGCCTGGACACAGCCCTTAGCCGTGGTATATTGGTCATATATCACAAACCCCCGACATGCCTTATTGCTATTATAAACTGGTTACCAACGTAATTAGAGCAGTAAAAAAAATGTTTTTGTCATACCTGTGGTATAAGGTCTGATATACCACGGCTGTCAGCCAATCAGCATTCAGGGCTTGAACCACCCAGTTTATAATGCCTTACATACAGCCCATCAGATTTGTCTTGGAAGAAGTACTACAGCCTTTCACTCTGAATGTTTTGCATCTAGTGGACAATGTATTCACTGCTTTGTGATAACAGAAGGACATTGAATACAGCCCCAAGCTGAAGGACAGTGCTTTCTCCTCAGTCTAGTGGTGTTGACCTAGTAAAAGTAAAGTAGCGTCTCAGTCAGAACCGAACAGACCACAGCCCTCCCAGCTGGTGCTGTAGCTCAGCCAGAGGAGTATTTCAAGTAGTCTGTCCAAATAAAGACCCTGCCTGGAGGCCTTGTGTCAGATAACAGAAAATCCACACAGTAACATACAGTATGTACGCCTTTACTCTCCAACATAAGAGCTCCTATACACTAAAGGGAAAATATGATACCTCCTGGGATTTTGGGATTACTGTTGATGTGCTACCTTACCTGAGAGACAGTCACAATCTGAATGCCCACAGGGATTGGGATCAGGAAAAGGGAACTCTAGAAATGCCTAATACATGCTGTCATTGTTGCTATACTAGTAACCCCATATCAGGTTCACCTATAGCCTTCCAAATGCATTGTGGTGCAGTTGATGTTCCTATAGTTTGTCTGTAGCAGCTTTAGGTTTCATCTCTGGCATGCAGGGGCTATATACAGAGATAACTCTCTCTCTCTCTTACACGTGAACACATGGCATTTGATACTGCAGCCAATGTGTCTAGGTGCTGCAGTATATTCCCTCCAAAAGGCTGTCACACAGTACATTCTACTGGATCATGCCATTGACCCAGTTATCTATTTGGTTACCATGGGGGCAAAGATCCTGTTGATAAAGAAGCTCTTTTATCGACTTCCAGTGTTCTCCAAGAGTTGCTGCATTTCCTCTTCCCTCTCAAAGGTGAGGTGAAATGATACACAATCCGCGTCGCTTAAATAATGATAGAATCGTACAAACTATGATAATCAGAAACTTACCAGTGATTCCAGAGTGACACTTCCTCTGTTCCACATTGACAATATAGCCCACAAATTAAAGCCACTCTTCAGAATCTCCTCCCAGGGTTCAAGAAGACTTGGACCCCATTGATTGGAATGACTTTTGACCAAGGTGTAAGTCTGGTTCCGCGTCCCTTAAAATGGCCGCCGTCTGCTCTGTCCGGTAGGGATATGTTTCCCGCTCTCAGTGGTCTGCTGCAGTCCTGCTCTCTTACTAAGACAATAATGTCTCTCAAGATGTCCTGACTAAATAAAAGCTAAATGAGTGTCTTGATCAACTTCAATCCTCTGTTTCAAACAGCATCAAACAGATCCACAGCTCTCAAGGCCCGTCCTGTTGCTGTATCTGTCCATCCAGTGAGGTGGCTGTGGCTTCTGGAACTGGTGGGGGTCTGGAGCTCCAGTACAGGGACCACACAATCCACTCTGACTGCCTGCTGGTTTCGTCACCCGGTCCTAAGGCGCCCGGTGTGTCAATGTCAGGGAGAGAGGGAGAGGGAGAGAGAGAGATAGAGAGAGAAAGAGAGAGAGAGGGGAGGGAGACGAACAACTGTTGCCCTGCCGCTGCTAGCCGCCCCTAAAAATACCACAGGTTTTGATGACAGCCAGTCAGATAAGTCTTGGCCCTCCATTCACAGACCCTACAGGAGCTAAAGATAGACAGAAGCACTGAGCAGCACTGCTCTGTGACTGATCAATCAGTTTCCTAGAGATCCTCTGTTTAATCTCCACAGAGGACACCCCACCTGCCAAGACAGTGACTCCCGGCATCAAGCACACTAGCTCATCATCCATAAACACAGACGATGTATGATGTGTCATTGACATAGATGTTTAAATGTACATTCTGGAAGGGAAGTTGATAATTGCTGAGCTCAAACTCTGCTTATAAACAATTTGTGAAGCATTTAACCTTTCACTGCAGTGAAAATCAGGGTCACACAGAGTGATTCTTGGTAGTATTAAACAAATCTGCTTTGAAACATTAGTATACACCTCACACACATGGTTATGGGCTTAAAACAAGAAGACACCTGTACCATGTCAGATATAGAGTTGAAATGTATTACATTTTGCGTTTGCATCCCATTATTACACTTTATACACATCACAGAAGACTGAAATATAACAAAACTGTTTAACATAGAAACACAAGTTTATTCATTATGAAATTATGAAAAATATGAAAAACATTCCAGCCAGGAGGCCACATAAATAACTAAACATATAGAGAGTCAATCATTACTAACACTGCATATGCTATGGTAATGGCCTCCCCTATTAGTGTCTGTCAGTCCCAGCCCCCAGCCCCCCCATCACCAGCCCCCTTCCCCAGCCCCATGCTGCACCCCCCAGCCCCAGAGCCTCTCTCTGGGTTAGCAGACATAGTTTATTAGACGGTGCTTGTAGGATAGTGTTATTCGTCAGAACCCATTACCATCTGGCGCATCAGAACTTCACCACCACCAGAGTGACCACCCGAGTCACCACCCGAGACTGCCATGGCATCTGTTTCACAGAAACACAATACATACAGCTGGTGTTGTTTCATGGAAACACAATGAATAAAACTGAGGTCACTGAAGCACTTTGAATTGTTGAAGTAGCTACAGCTTAACTACCACAACACGTACTATGGTACCACCACAGACATGTAAAATATGTTCTATTGCACTACGGATGGGTCCATGAAAGTCTACATGGCAAGGAGAATCCTGTTTGTTTTACACATTCAATTTATATAGGAGCTACAATGGGACTTTCCTTTCTTCTGTCCCGTTCATGCCAAAAAAGGTCAACTACAAACTCTCTATGCTTGTATGGTGAGAGACTGGGCCCATTACAACAGTTTGACTACAGCTTGTATGGTGAGAGACTGGGCCCATTACAACAGTTTGACTACAGCTTGTATGGTGAGTGACTGGGCCCATTACAACAGTTTGACTACAGCTTGTATGGTGAGTGACTGGGCCCATTACAACAGTTTGACTACAGCTTGTATGGTGAGAGACTGGGCCCATTACAACAGTTTGACTACAGCTTGTATGGTGAGAGACTGGGCCCATTACAACAGTTTGACTACAGCTTGTATGGTGAGAGACTGGGCCCATTACAACAGTTTGACTACAGCTTGTATGGTGAGAGACCGGGCCCATTACAACAGTTTGACTACAGCTTGTATGGTGAGAGACTGGGCCCATTACAACAGTTTGACTACAGCTTGTATGGTGAGATACTGGGCCCATTACAACAGTTTGACTACAGCTTGTATGGTGAGAGACTGGGCCCATTACAACAGTTTGACTACAGCTTGTATGGTGAGAGACTGGGCCCATTACAACAGTTTGACTACAGCTTGTATGGTGAGAGACTGGGCCCAATACAACAGTTTGACTACAGCTTGTATGGTGAGAGACTGGGCCCATTACAACAGTTTGACAACAGCTTGTATGGTGAGAGACTGGGCCCAATACAACAGTTTGACTACAGCTTGTATGGTGAGGGACTGGGCCCATTACAACAGTTTGACTACAGCTTGTATGGTGAGAGACTGGGCCCATTACAACAGTTTGACTACAGCTTGTATGGTGAGAGACTGGGCCCATTACAACAGTTTGACTACAGCTTGTATGGTGAGTGACTGGGCCCATCTCAACAGTTTGACTACAGCTTGTATGGTAAGTGACTGGGCCCATTACAACAGTTTGACTACAGCTTGTATGGTGAGAGACTGGGCCCATTACAACAGTTTGACTACAGCTTGTATGGTGAGAGTCTGGGCCCATTACAACAGTTTGACTACAGCTTGTATGGTGAGAGACCGGGCCCATTACAACAGTTTGACTACAGCTTGTATGGTGAGAGACTGGGCCCATTACAACAGTTTGACTACAGCTTGTATGGTGAGAGACTGGGCCCATTACAACAGTTTGACTACAGCTTGTATGGTGAGAGACTGGGCCCAATACAACAGTTTGACTACAGCTTGTATGGTGAGAGACTGGGCCCATTACAACAGTTTGACTACAGCTTGTATGGTGAGAGACTGGGCCCAATACAACAGTTTGACTACAGCTTGTATGGTGAGGGACTGGGCCCATTACAACAGTTTGACTACAGCTTGTATGGTGAGAGACTGGGCCCATTACAACAGTTTGACTACAGCTTGTATGGTGAGAGACTGGGCCCATTACAACAGTTTGACTACAGCTTGTATGGTAAGTGACTGGGCCCATTACAACAGTTTGACTACAGCTTGTATGGTGAGAGACTGGGCCCATTACAACAGTTTGACTACAGCTTGTATGGTGAGCGACTGGGCCCATTACAACAGTTTGACTACAGCTTGTATGGTGAGAGTCTGGGCCCATTACAACAGTTTGACTACAGCTTGTATGGTGAGAGACCGGGCCCATTACAACAGTTTGACTACAGCTTGTATGGTGAGATACTGGGCCCATTACAACAGTTTGACTACAGCTTGTATGGTGAGAGACTGGGCCCATTACAACAGTTTGACTACAGCTTGTATGGTGAGAGACTGGGCCCATTACAACAGTTTGACTACAGCTTGTATGGTGAGAGACTGGGTCCATTACAACAGTTTGACTACAGCTTGTATGGTGAGAGACTGGGCCCATTACAACAGTTTGACTACAGCTTGTATGGTGAGAGACTGGGCCCATTACAACAGTTTGACTACAGCTTGTATGGTGAGAGACTGGGTCCATTACAACAGTTTGACTACAGCTTGTATGGTGAGAGACTGGGTCCATTACAACAGTTTGACTACAGCTTGTATGGTGAGAGTCTGGGCCCATTACAACAGTTTGACTACAACTTGTATGGTGAGAGACTGGGCCCATTACAACAGTTTGACTACAGCTTGTATGGTGAGTGACTGGGCCCATTACAACAGTTTGACTACAGCTTGTATGTTGAGTGACTGGGCCCATTACAACAGTTTGACTACAGCTTGTATGGTGAGAGACTGGGCCCATTACAACAGTTTGACTACAGCTTGTATGGTGAGAGTCTGGGTCCATTACAACAGTTTGACTACAGCTTGTATGGTGAGTGACTGGGCCCAATACAACAGTTTGACTACAGCTTGTATGGTGAGAGACTGGGCCCATTACAACAGTTTGACTACAGCTTGTATGGTGAGAGACTGGGCCCATTACAACAGTTTGACTACAGCTTGTATGGTGAGTGACTGGGCCCATTACAACAGTTTGACTACAGCTTGTATGGTGAGTGACTGGGCCCATTACAACAGTTTGACTACAGCTTGTATGGTGAGAGACTGGGCCCATTACAACAGTTTGACTACAGCTTGTATGGTGAGAGACTGGGCCCATTACAACAGTTTGACTACAGCTTGTATGGTAAGTGACTGGGCCCATTACAACAGTTTGACTACAGCTTGTATGGTGAGACACTGGGCCCATCTCAACAGTTTGACTACAGCTTGTATGGTGAGAGACTGGGCCCATTACAACTGTTTGACTACAGCTTGTATGGTGAGTGACCGGGCCCATTACAACAGTTTGACTACAGCTTGTATGGTGAGTGACTGGGCCCATTACAACAGTTTGACTACAGCTTGTATGGTGAGAGACCGGGCCCATTACAACAGTTTGACTACAGCTTGTATGGTGAGAGACTGGGCCCATTACAACAGTTTGACTACAGCTTGTATGGTGAGAGACTGGGCCCAATACAACAGTTTGACTACAGCTTGTATGGTGAGAGACTGGGCCCATTACAACAGTTTGACTACAGCTTGTATGGTGAGAGACTGGGCCCATTACAACAGTTTGACTACAGCTTGTATGGTGAGTGACTGGGCCCATCTCAACAGTTTGACTACAGCTTGTATGGTAAGTGACTGGGCCCATTACAACAGTTTGACTACAGCTTGTATGGTGAGAGACTGGGCCCATTACAACAGTTTGACTACAGCTTGTATGGTGAGAGTCTGGGCCCATTACAACAGTTTGACTACAGCTTGTATGGTGAGAGACCGGGCCCATTACAACAGTTTGACTACAGCTTGTATGGTGAGAGACTGGGCCCATTACAACAGTTTGACTACAGCTTGTATGGTGAGAGACTGGGCCCATTACAACAGTTTGACTACAGCTTGTATGGTGAGAGACTGGGCCCATTACAACAGTTTGACTACAGCTTGTATGGTGAGAGACTGGGCCCATTACAACAGTTTGACTACAGCTTGTATGGTGAGAGACTGGGCCCAATACAACAGTTTGACTACACTGTATGGTGAGGGACTGGGCCCATTACAACAGTTTGACTACAGCTTGTATGGTGAGAGACTGGGCCCATTACAACAGTTTGACTACAGCTTGTATGGTGAGAGACTGGGCCCATTACAACAGTTTGACTACAGCTTGTATGGTAAGTGACTGGGCCCATTACAACAGTTTGACTACAGCTTGTATGGTGAGAGACTGGGCCCATTACAACAGTTTGACTACAGCTTGTATGGTGAGCGACTGGGCCCATTACAACAGTTTGACTACAGCTTGTATGGTGAGAGTCTGGGCCCATTACAACAGTTTGACTACAGCTTGTATGGTGAGAGACCGGGCCCATTACAACAGTTTGACTACAGCTTGTATGGTGAGAGACCGGGCCCATTACAACAGTTTGACTACAGCTTGTATGGTGAGATACTGGGCCCATTACAACAGTTTGACTACAGCTTGTATGGTGAGAGACTGGGCCCATTACAACAGTTTGACTACAGCTTGTATGGTGAGAGACTGGGCCCATTACAACAGTTTGACTACAGCTTGTATGGTGAGAGACTGGGTCCATTACAACAGTTTGACTACAGCTTGTATGGTGAGAGACTGGGTCCATTACAACAGTTTGACTACAGCTTGTATGGTGAGAGTCTGGGCCCATTACAACAGTTTGACTACAACTTGTATGGTGAGAGACTGGGCCCATTACAACAGTTTGACTACAGCTTGTATGGTGAGTGACTGGGCCCATTACAACAGTTTGACTACAGCTTGTATGTTGAGTGACTGGGCCCATTACAACAGTTTGACTACAGCTTGTATGGTGAGAGACTGGGCCCATTACAACAGTTTGACTACAGCTTGTATGGTGAGAGACTGGGCCCATTACAACAGTTTGACTACAGCTTGTATGGTGAGTGACTGGGCCCATTACAACAGTTTGACTACAGCTTGTATGGTGAGTGACTGGGCCCATTACAACAGTTTGACTACAGCTTGTATGGTGAGAGACTGGGCCCATTACAACAGTTTGACTACAGCTTGTATGGTGAGAGACTGGGCCCATTACAACAGTTTGACTACAGCTTGTATGGTAAGTGACTGGGCCCATTACAACAGTTTGACTACAGCTTGTATGGTGAGTGACTGGGCCCATTACAACAGTTTGACTACAGCTTGTATGGTGAGACACTGGGCCCATCTCAACAGTTTGACTACAGCTTGTATGGTGAGAGACTGGGCCCATTACAACTGTTTGACTACAGCTTGTATGGTGAGTGACTGGGCCCATTACAACAGTTTGACTACAGCTTGTATGGTGAGTGACTGGGCCCATTACAACAGTTTGACTACAGCTTGTATGGTGAGAGACTGGGCCCATTACAACAGTTTGACTACAGCTTGTATGGTGAGAGACTGGGCCCATTACAACAGTTTGACCCCCACATTCTCAGACGATAGCGGAATGTCCACCACAGCCAATCACAAACACTTGGCATCAGAGGAAGATGACCTCCGGAAGGTCACATGCTGTAGCTTCAGGATCCACTCATTTCGTTAGGATGACGATTGTTGACAACCCTCTCCACGTTGACCTTATTCGATCTAAATGGATCCACCATCATCATCCAGCTATTCCCTGATGTCTGTCTTTAGGGGTCTTTAAAGGTTGGCCTAGATCTTGGTTCTATATCTTAGTGATATCTACAATGTGGGATATGATATAATGTGGGATATGATATAATGTGGGATATGACATAATGTGGGATATGACATAATGTGGTATATGGATATAATGTGGTATATGATTGTTACGAATCCCTTTTGGCCCGACAGTCTAGGGGGGATGGTAATGAGACCCGTAACATAACTCATGCAAATTATTATTGTGACAAAGTAAAAGTGTGCACGAAATAACCACGACAACAGAAATCTACCGTCAAACTCTAGGTTTATTTATAAACACATGGTAATGGGGGGAGCAGGAAAAGGGGCTGAGCTGGACCCAAGGAAAGAAACAATAAGCATCCAAAACACCCCTAAGCTAGACTAGCCTACTTTAACAACAGCTAACTAACCAAAAATACAGTGGGTGGTCCGCCCAGTTCTAACTAGTGTATTTAACAAAGTTCACCTACGGGTAGTGTATGCCCATGGGCGACTTGTCTTGGTTTCCCCCTTTTCCCACCAGCAAACAAACACAAACACCATAACCAAAAACAATACTCACAGGTGATGACAAAGTGCTATGGAGGTGCTTAAACAAAAGAGAGGTTAAGACAAAAAGCGAGAGTGAAACACAGAGACCTACAGACATGGCATTTACAGAGAGATTGAGCTAGAGATTGAGCTAGAGATTGCTCCAGAGCAAACAAATGATGGGGTTTTTAAACCATGGGGAAGGAACTGTGATAGGGTAGGAAATAGGAGGAGGTGTGTCTTCTGATTGATGATTGGGGAGTGATGGTTTTCACCTGTGAGGGGAGAAGGAGAGAAAAGAAACACACACAGGATACACACACACACACACACACAGGATAACTGTATCCGTAACAATGATATAATGTGGGATATGATATAATGTGGGATATGATATAATGTGGTATATGATATAATGTGGTATATGATATAATGTGGGATATGATATAATGTGGGATATGATATAATGTGGGATATGATATAATGTGGGATATGATATAATGTGGTATATGATATAATGTGGGATATGATATAATGTGGGATATGATATAATGTGGGATATGATATAATGTGGTATATGATATAATGTGGTATATGATATAATGTGGGATATGATATAATGTGGGATATGATATAATGTGGTGGGATATGATATAATGTGGGATATGATATAATGTGGGATATGATATAATGTGGGATATGATATAATGTGGGATATGATATAATGTGGGATATGATATAATGTGGGATATGATATAATGTGGGATATGATATAATGTGGTATATGATATAATGTGGGATATGATATAATGTGGGATATGATATAATGTGGGATATGATATAATGTGGTATATGATATAATGTGGGATATGATATAATGTGGGATATGATATAATGTGGGATATGATATAATGTGGGATATGATATAATGTGGGATATGATATAATGTGGTATATGATATAATGTGGGATATGATATAATGTGGGATATGATATAATGTGGGATATGATATAATGTGGTATATGATATAATGTGGTATATGATATAATGTGGGATATGATATAATGTGGGATATGATATAATGTGGTGGGATATGATATAATGTGGGATATGATATAATGTGGGATATGATATAATGTGGGATATGATATAATGTGGGATATGATATAATGTGGTATATGATATAATGTGGGATATGATATAATGTGGGATATGATATAATGTGGTATATGATATAATGTGGGATATGATATAATGTGGGATATGATATAATGTGGGATATGATATAATGTGGTGGGATATGATATAATGTGGGATATGATATAATGTGGTATATGATATAATGTGGTATATGATATAATGTGGTATATGATATAATGTGGGATATGATATAATGTGGGATATGATATAATGTGGGATATGATATAATGTGGTATATGATATAATGTGGGATATGATATAATGTGGTATATGATATAATGTGGTATATGATATAATGTGGGATATGATATAATGTGGTATATGATATAATGTGGTATATGATATAATGTGGGATATGATATAATGTGGGATATGATATAATGTGGTGGGATATGATATAATGTGGGATATGATATAATGTGGGATATGATATAATGTGGTATAAGATATAATTTGGGATATGATATAATGTGGGATATGATATAATGTGGGATATGATATAATGTGGTATATGATATAATGTGGGATATGATATAATGTGGGATATGGTATAATGTGGTATATGATATAATGTGGTGGGATATGATATAATGTGGGATATGATATAATGTGGTGGGATATGATATAATGTGGGATATGATATAATGTGGGATATGATATAATGTGGTATAAGATATAATTTGGGATATGATATAATGTGGGATATGATATAATGTGGGATATGATATAATGTGGTATATGATATAATGTGGGATATGATATAATGTGGGATATGATATAATGTGGTATATGATATAATGTGGGATTTGGTTATTGTCACGACTCCGACCGAAGGTGGCTCCCCTTCCCGTTCGGGTGGCGCTCGGCGGTTGTCGTCGCCGGTCTACTAGCTGCCACTGATTATTACCTCCCCCTCCTTATGTGTTTATTGAGTGCACCTGTTTTGAGTTGGGTAATATTAGTGAGGCTTTATTAGTCAGCCGGTCCGCCTGGTTCCTTGTGCGGGATTAATTATTGTGACCTTCTGTTTTGTGTAAACTTGTGTGCACGTCTATGGGTTACGTGTTTTCCCATTTCGTGGGTTTTGCTGGACAGTTTCAGTCCCCCTGTTTGGGGCGTTTGTTGTATTATACGCCCTGTGTTTTCGTGGGGTTGGTTTATGTTCGCCGTTTTTTGTGCATTAAAGTAGCACTCCCCTGAACTCTCTGCTTCCTGCGCCTGACTTCTCACCCACTACACTCAGAACGTTACAGAATCCCGCACCCTGAGGAATGGAGTCAGCAGGAGCAACAGCCAATCCCCTCCCATCTAAGGAGGAAAGGGTTCTACATCATACCACCGTTCTCCATCGGATCGGAACGGCTATGGATCAGGTGATGGAGAGAATGGACCGATGGGAGAGAAGTGGTCTCCTCTCTCCACCTTCGGCCCCCCCCTCAGGACTCCCCATCTCCCGACCCCAGCACCCTCAGTCTTACGCTCCCGAGGGTCTATGATGGAGCGGCGGTGGGGTGCCAGGGGTTCTTACTCCAGCTGGAACTGTACCTGGCCACCGTCAGACCCACTCCCTCGGGAGCAGAGAGGGTGAGTGTCCTCATCTCCTGCCTCACGGGTCGTGCTCTGGAGTGGGCGAACGCAGTCTGGAATGGCCCAGACTCAGCGAAGGAGCACTACCCAGAGTTTTCCCACCGTTTTCCCGTTCTCCCGGCGGGAGAACGACTATTCCATCTCCGGCAGGAGAAGAGGAGTGCCCAGGATTACGCGTTGCAGTTCCGGACCTTGGCAGCAGGATCTGGGTGGAACGACAGGGCCCTTATCGACCACTACCAGTGTAGTCTCCGGGAGGACGTCCGCAGGGAGCTAGCGTGTCGGGACACCGCTCTTTCCCTGGATGAGCTGATTGACATGTCCATCCGACTGGACAATCTGCTGGCTGCCCGCGGGCGTTTGGAGAGGGTCCTGTTTGTTCCACCACCCAGCACCTCCACTCCCGTTCCGATGGAGTTGGGAGGGACTGTGCCGAGGGGTACCGGAGGAGGAGGCTCCCTCTGCACCAGCTGTGGTCGGAGAGGACACACGGCCGATTGGTGCTGGGGGTCCGTCTGGGAGTCGAGATGGCAGGCGGAACATTTCTCGATCACCCCAGGTGAGTCAGCACCAAACTCACCCAGAACCCCCTGTCGGTCACATGTTTGTCTTGATTTTTTTCCTTAAATTTTCCCCCTCTTCCCAGCATAGGGCGCTAGTCGATTCAGGCGCAGCTGGGAACTTTATGGATCGCGGACTCGCTATTAAATTAGGTGTTCTGCTTGTGCCGATAGATTCTCCCTTTCCCGTGCACACCCTAGATAGCCGGCCATTAGGGTCAGGGATGGTCAGGGAGGCCACGGTTCCACTGGACATGGTGACGCAGGGGAATCATAGGGAGCGTATCAGTCTCTACATTATTGATTTGCCTGCATTTCCAGTGGTGCTAGGGATTCCCTGGCTGGCCCGGCACAATCCTAAAATTTTGTGGAGACAGGGGGTTCTCCAGGGGTGGTCAGAGGAGTGTTCTGGAAGGTGTCTGGGAGTTTCCATCGGTGCCACGTCGGTGGAGAGTCCAGACCGGGGTCCCACGGTGTGCATTCCCCCCGAGTATGCCGATTTGGCAATCGCTTTCAGTAAAAAGAAGGCGATTAAATTACCACCACATCGACCGGGAAGGGATTGTGCGATAGATCTCCAGGTAGACGCTGCGCTTCCCAGAGTCACGTGTACCCATTGTCCCAAGAGGAAACGTTGGCTATGGAGACATATATCACGGAATCTCTGGGACAGGGGTACATTCGGTCCTCCATCTCACCCGTCTCATCGGGTTTCTTTTTTGTAAAGAAAAAGGAGGGAGGTTTGCGTCCGTGTATTGATTATAGTCTAAATGCCATCACAGTGGGGTTCAGCTACCCACTACCTCTCATTGCTACGGCAGTGGAATCATTTCAGGGAGCGCAGTTCTGAGTACTGCGTCATGCCGTATGGGTTAAAGAATGCTCCAGCCGTTTTCCAATCCTTTGTAGACGAGATTCTCAGGGACCTGCACGGGCAGGGAGTGGTTGTTTATATCGATGACATTCTGATCTACTCAGCCACTCACGCCGCGCATGTGTCTCTGGTACGCAGGGTGCTTGGTAGACCGCTGGAGCATGACCTATACGTCAAGGCTGAGAAGTGTGTGTTCTCCAAACGAGCCGTCTCCTTTCTGGGTTATCGCATTTCCACCTCGGGGGTGGAGATGGAGGGTGACCGCAGTGAGGCCGTGCGTAATTGGCCGACTCCGACCACGGTAAAAGAGGTGCAGCGGTTTTTGGGTTTGCCAATTACTACCGGAGGTTTATCCGGGGTTTTGGCCAGATAGCGGCTCCAATTACCTCACTTCTGAAGGGGGGCCCGGTGCGGTTGCGGTGGTCAGCAGAGGCGGACGGAGCTTTCAACAAGTTGAAGGCGCTGTTCACGGATGCACCCGTGTTGGCGCATCCGGACCCCTCTCTAGCATTCATAGTGGAGGTGGACGCGTCCGAGGCTGGGGTGGGTGCCGTGCTATCACAGCGCTCGGGTACGCCACCAAAACTCCGCCACTGCGCTTTCTTCTCGAGGAAGCTCAGCCCAGCGGAGCGTAACTATGATGTGGGGGACCGGGAGTTGTTAGCAGTAGTCAGGGCTCTGAAGGTGTGGAGACACTGGCTTGAGGGGGCTAAGCACCCCTTTCTTATCTGGACCGACCACCAAAATCTGGAGTATATTCGGGAAGCTAGGAGACTGAACCCGCGTCAGGCAAGGTGGGCCATATTTTTCACCCGATTCCGGTTCACTTTATCGTATAGACCGGGCTCCCAGAACGTGAAGGCGGACGCACTGTCCCGCCTTTACGACACGGAGGATAGGTCCACCGAACCTACTGCCATCCTTCCCGCCTCAAAGCTGATAGCACCAGTGGTATGGGAGGTGGACTCGGACATAGAGCGGGCGTTACGGGCTGAACCCGCGCCTCCTCAGTGTCCGGCAGCGCGGAAGTACATGCCGCTTGGTGTTCGGGACCAACTGATTCGGTGGGCTCACGTCCTACCCTCCTCGGGTCACCCTGGGGTAAGGAGGACTATGGGGAGCCTTCGGGGGAGGTATTGGTGGCCTACCTTGGCTAGGGACGTTAAGGTTTATGTCTCCTCCTGTTCGGTATGCGCCCAGTGTAAGGCTCCTAGGCACCTTCCTAGAGGGAAATTACAACCTCTCCCCGTTCCAAAACGGCCATGGTCACATCTATCCGTAGATTTCCTTCTCTAAGTCCTGCCGTCTCCTCCCGTTGCCCGGTATCCCTACAGCCCTACAGACTGCGGAGGCATTATTTACCCACGTCTTCCGGCACTACGGGGTGCCGGAGGACATCGTTTCTGATCGGGGCCCCCAGTTCACGTCCCGAGTATGGAGGGCGTTAATGGAGCATCTGGGGGTCTCGGTCAGCCTGACCTCCGGTTATCACCCCGAAAGTAATGGGCAGGTGGAGAGAGTAAACCAGGAGGTGGGTAGGTTTCTGCGGTCGTACTGCCAGGACCGGCCAGGGGAGTGGGCGAGATACATCCCCTGGGCCGAAATGGACCAGAACTCACTACGCCACTCCTCTACTAATGTGTCCCCCTTTCAGTGTGTGTTGGGGTACCAGCCGGTCTTGGCACCGTGGCATCCGAGCCAGACCGAGGCTCCTGCGGTGGAGGAATGGGTGCAGCGCTCCAAAGAGACCTGAAGGCCGTCCATGGAATCCCGTCAACAAGCTAGTGGACGGCAGAAAAGGAGTGCTGACCGCCACCGCAGTGAGGCCCCGAGGTGTGTACCGGGGGACAGGGTCTGGCTCTCGACCCGAAACTTGCCCCTCCGCTTGCCCTGCCGGAAGCTTGTGCCGCAGTGTGTAGGGCCTTTCAAAGTCCTGAGGAGAATAAACGAGGTGTGTTATCGATTACAACTCCCTTCCTATCATCGTATTAACCCCTCGTTTCATGTGTCTCTCCTCAGGCCGGTGGTAGCTGGTCCCCTACAGGACGGTGAGGTGCCGGAGGTCCCTCCTCCCCCTCTGGCCATCAAGGGGTCCCCGGCGTATACGATACGGGCCATTCTGGACTTGAGACGCCGGGTGAGGGGCCTGCAGTACCTCGTGGACTGGGAGGGGTACGGTCCGGAGGAGAGGTGCTGGGTACCGGTGGGGGACATTTTGGATCTGTCAATGTTGAGGGATTTCCATCGCCTCCATCCGGATCGCCCTGCGCCTCGTCCTCCGGGTCGACCTCGAGGCCAGGTGGCGCTCGGCGGTAGTCGTCGCCGGTCTACTAGCTGCCACTGATTATTACCTCCCCCTCCTTATGTGTTTATTGAGTGCACCTGTTTTGAGTTGGGTAATATTAGTGAGGCTTTATTAGTCAGCCGGCCCGCCTGGTTCCTTGTGCGGGATTAATTATTGTGACCTTCTGTTTTGTGTAAACTTGTGTGCACGTCTATGGGTTACGTGTTTTCCCATTTTGTGGGTTTTGCTGGACAGTTTCAGTCCCCCTGTTTGGGGCGTTTGTTGTATTATACGCCCTGTGTTTTCGTGGGGTTGGCTTATGTTTGCCGTTTTTTGTGCATTAAACTACCACTCCCCTGAACTCTCTGCTTCCTGCGCCTGACTTCTCACCCACTACACTCAGAATGTTACAGTTATGGAGATATGGGATAAAGAATGTTTATGTTTACCTATCATTGTTGCATGTAGGAAATATCTATCTGACAAAAGGAGAAACCATAGTTTATATGATTTTGTTTGTTTGCTAAACAATGACCCACCTGTCCATGTAAGGGGGCTGGTCCCTCTGACATTCACCCTCATGCAGTCATCTCTAACCAGCTGCTGGGTAAGAGGACAGTCATAGGAATGAAAAGCATAGTGTTAGATTCTGTTCTGAGATTGTATTTCAATGTCAAACAACAGTATGAAGGTTAATCTCTTCACAGGTCAGTCCTGATCCCCTCCATCCAAAATCAACAGCAGTCAGGGATGTACATTTTCTTTCTTAATCGGGAGCATTGAATAGTGCTCCCAACTTTGAAAAAGTTAGGAGCAAAAAAAGAGAAAAAGAGATTGATTTAAAATAATTAAGATCTACCATTTGGCCATGAATTATCTGAGTTTGTTTGGGTTGACAGCAATGGAGTAGGCAAGAGCACAAACAGATCTGGGGCAAGGCTACCGCTAGAGACAAGTGGTTTTCTGCATTTACAGGTGCAACCATAACTGTCCAAAGATGTTGTTCTCTAGTATGTGGTACTCATGCTGCATTCATAACCAAGTGGGAAGGTGGTATTTACCACATATGACTGGAAAAAATGCAACTGGTAGTTAAAGCTGCAATATGTAACTTTTTGGGCAACCAGACCAAATTCACATTGAAAAGTGTGTTATAGATCTGTCATTTTCATTGAATATGTTCTATGTGCCCTATTTCTATGCTCCCATTTTTCATTTTTGTTGTTGTCTTTTACTTTCTGTTTTGTACACAAGCTTCAAACAGCTGAAAATACAATATTTAGGGTTATGGTACAATGATTCTCTACGCTATACTTACTTGTTTGTCACCTAAACAAAAATTAAGCTAATTATTAGAATTTTAGCAACCAGGAAATGGCAGAGTGATTTCTGCAAAGTGCATCTTTAAATACTAGTGGTAAACTGATCTAGCATCTCTGAGCTCTGACTTCTCCCACATGCTCTGACGTCACCTACTCAGGAAATTACTTCAATAACAGTATTTTCGGCTGTTAAATGCAACAACAAAACATTATTTATAAATAGCAATCTATTAACGTGGTTTTTGAACACTACAATTTGTTTACAAGCATGATAGCTATACTTTTAGATTATGATTGACGCAGCTTGTTGGCCATTGGCAAATCGCCATTTCTCAGAGAGTTCAAAGCAGGTGAATGCATCCAACTAATATTTATGACTTCACAACTGGTAATTACCACCTCCCCACTTGGTTATGATTGCAGCATTAGAGACTGCGGTAGGCCTAACGATGCCTAATCAGCCCTGCCAGTGCTCATGGTTGTCATAGATGCAAAGAGACCACTGATGCAGCTACCTCGCTCTCCAACCAGGGTGCATGAAATGAGGGTCAAACATAAGTGAAGAGAAAATTCAGCAACTTTCGGAGGACAATGGATGTAGAGAAAAGTGCTTATTCTTATTGCTAATGTAAAAACTTGTTTTGGCCCTTCCCTCTTTGTTTAGAGATAATGTGTGAATTTAGGTATGCTAACGTTACCTCTAACTCTCTCATTCTCCCTCCCCTCCCAGAGGACCTGAGCCCTGGGACCGTGCCTCAGGACTACCTGGCCCGGTGACTCCTTTGCTGTCCCCAGTCCACCTGGTCGTGGTGCTGCTCCAGTTTCAACTGTTCTGCCTGCGGCTATGGAATCCTGACCTGTTCACCGGACGTGCTACCTTGTCCTGCTGTTTTCGACTTTCTCTCTCTACCGCACCTGCTAACTCTGAATGCTCGGCTATGAAAAGCCAACTGACAGGTTTCGGGGCTGTCGCTGGGCAATACGGACTTTCAGCTCCCTCCGAAGATTTTCTATTGGGTTCAGGTCTGGAAACTGTCTAGGCCACTCCAGGACCTTGAGATGCTTTTTACGGAGCCACTCCTTAGTTTCCCTGGCTGTGTGTTTCAGGTCGTTGTCATGCTGGAAGACCCAGCCAAGACCCATCTTCAATGCTCTTACTGAGGGAAGGAGGTTGTTGGCCAAGATCTTGCGATACATGGCCACATCCATCCTCCCCTCAATACGGTGCAGTCGTCCTGTCCCCTTTTCAGAAAAGCATCCCCAAAGAATGATGTTTCCACCTCCATGATTCACGGTTGGGATGGTGTTCTTGGGGTTGTACTCATCCTTCTTCTTCCTCCAAACACGGTGATTGGAGTTTACACCAAAATGCTCTGTTTTTGACTCATCAGACCACATGACCTTCTCCCATTCCTCCTCTGGATCATCCAGATGGTCATTGGCAAACTTCAGACGGGCCTGGACATGCGCTGGCTTGAGCAGGGGGACCTTGCGTGCGCTGCAGGATTTTAATCCATGACGGCGTAGTGTGTTACTAATGGTTTTCTTTAAAACTGTGGTCCCAGCTCTCTTCAGGTCATTGACCAGGTCCTGCCGTGTAGTTCTGGGCTGATCCCTCACCTTCCTCATGGTCATGGATGCCCCACGAGGTGAGATCTTGCATGGAGCCCCAGACCGAGGGTGATTGACCATCATCTTGAACTTCTTCCATTTTCTAATAATTGCGCCAACAGTTGTTGCCTTCTCACCAAGCTGCTTGCCTATTGTCCTGTAGCCCACCCCAGCCTTGTGCAGGTCTACAATTTTATCCCTGATGTTCTTACACAGCTCTCTGGTCTTGGCCATTGTGGAGAGGTTGGAGTCTGTTTGATTGAGTGTATGGACAGGTGTCTTTTATATAGGTAACGAGTTCAAACAGGTGCAGTTAATACAGGTAATGAGTGGAGAACAGGAGGGCTTCTTAACGAAAAACTAACAGGTCTGTGAGAGCCCGGAATTCTTACTGGTTGGTAGGTGATCAAATACTTATGCCATGCAATAAAATGCTAATTAATTACTTAAAAATCATACAATGTGATTTTCTGGATTTTTGTTTTAGATTCCGTCTCTCACAGTTGAAGTGTACCTATGATGAAATTACAGACCTCTACATGCTTTGTAAGTAGGAAAACCTGCAAAATCGGCAGTGTATCAAATACTTGTTCTCCCCACTGTATGTACGTTTGAACATCTTGGCCATGTACTCTTATAATCTCCACCCGGCACAGCCAGAAGAGGACTGGTCACCCCTCAGAGCCTGATTCCTCTCTAGGTTTCTTCCTAGGTTCCTGCCTTTCTAGGGAGTTTTTCCTAGCCACCATGCTTCTACATCTGCATTGCTTGCTGTTTGGGGTTTTAGGCTGGGTTTCTGTATAGCACTTTGTGACATCTGCTGATGTAAAAGGGGGCTTCATGAATACATTTGATTGATTGATTGATTGATATACATGAAGGAGGCCTGTAGATATTTCAAAATGGCCTCCCGTGATGTGATTACCAATCACCTCAGGTTTTATATCCCCATTGTGACTGGTCCCTGAACTCACCGGAGGCAATTTTGAAATATATATAAACCTCACCTTCATTTTCTTCTGTAAAAACCAAAGAGAGTAAACCTTGATGAAGGTTAGGGCTGAAACCCGTAGGTTTTATGGTCGACAACAAAGAAACTATTTTATTAACTTCCAGTGTTCTCCGAGAGTTGCTGAATTTTCTCTTCACTCTCATAGGTGAGATGAAATTACCCAACGTATCACCTTTGCACACAATGTGCGTTGCTTAAATAATGATACAATCGTACCGGACATGAAACAACTATATGATACTATTAAACTTTTCTTGCTAGCAAATGGCAACAAAATATGATTTTATAATTCAATGTTTTATCATGACTATTTTTCTCGGCAGAGTTGGACAGATGTGTGCTAAACACTCTATCCCACCACTGGCAGCCTCATTCTAACTACACTTGTCAGAAATAGATACTATGGCTATACTTCTGGCAGAAGCACAGAGACTGGTCTCCTCACTTCCCTGTAGTGAGAGAGTTATAGAACTGCTGTCCTTATCTGTGCAATGTTTGAAATAAAAGACATGTCCTGTTCAGGTTTTCCTTCCTGTTGGCCTCTTGTTCAAAATTCCTTTGGTAGTTCTTGATTGAGTTAGTCAAAGCATATTCAAAGGATATAGATCCCTTATTTGATTGTAAAATAAAATGCCATTCACTGGGGACATGTCCCCTAACACACATTCTGAAGTTGCATTTTTGTCCCCCCCCCCCCCCCCCCCCAGTTTTATCATTGGAATGTGATACAAAACGAGGCAACGATGTGCTTTAGGACCATGTGGATGCCTCCAAGCGGTCGGGTAGGCTGTTTGGAATGTTTATCCTACTGGATTAAAAAAATATATATATATATTAAACGTTATACTAATAACGTTCATATGCAGTCACAGTTTAAGTGGCACCTTGAAAATGTCACTTCCTGTGCTTTCACTGCCCAACTTGTGGAGGAAGATGGATAGAGTCTGGGTCTGAAATGAAGGCCCTAGAAACACAACGCCTAGATACACACCTCCAGGCTACATAGCTGAGCAGCGTGGTGAAATCTCTCTGAAAGACGAGTGGACCTGCCTGTCTACGTGTGGGGACAAGATCGAGGTCGAAATGAGGTACCTGGAGATTCAGAGTTTCAGACGTGCAAGCTATCTAACCTAACACAGGAGTAGACTAGTCATTTAAAAACTCATTGTACATGGTTCACCTCTCAGAAACGTCAGGCATGTTCTGGCAGCACTCTAAGATTACATGATGACCTTGACATTTTGTGTGAGTTTCTTTGGCTTACTGAACTAAATGACAGGCGAGGAAAATTGGCTGCGTTTTGCAATTCCTGACTTGTTAACAACCGTGACTGTGTTGACCCTCCTGAGAGGAGAGTGAGAGTCATTATGGCTGTCAGTTTAGGTGTCTTGTTTCCTGCACTTCCCTTTGGGATAAGACAACTATTCCATTCTATTGTATTCTATTCCATTGTATTCAATTCCATTCTATCCTATTCTATCTAATTCTATTCTATTGTCTTCAATCCTATTATATCCTATTAAATTCTATCCAATTTTATTCTATTCCATTCCAATCCATTCTATTCTATTCCATTCCATTCTAGTCCGTTATATTATTTTCCATTCTATTCTACTCCATTCTATTCTATTCTAGCAGCTCAAGCCAAGCCAAGGGTGGGATTGCCCTCTACTGACAAAGAAACGCCATCACTGATCTATTGGTCAGCAGATCTGACCACACCACATATAGAGTACTGTAGCTAGCAGTGCAAGGCTGAACTACGCAACCTGCATACAAACTACATATTGTACAATTAATAACATGGGCATATGATGTCCGCTGACATAACATGAACCATATTTAACATTTGCTTGAACCATATCAATAAATGCCACTCTTTAGGGATTGGGAAATCCTTCATGAAAAGCAATTCAACTGGCCATACAGAGCATTCGGAAAGAATTCAGATCTTTGACTTTTTCCACATTTTGTTACGTTACAGCCTTATTCTAAAATGTATTAAATTGTTTTCCCCCTCATCAATCTACACACAATACCCCATAATGGCAAAGTAAGACAGGTTTTAAGAAATATTTGCTAATTTATATATTTAAAAAAAAAAAGAAATATTACATTTACATAAGTATCCTTTACTCAGTACTTTGTTGAAGCACCTTTGGCAGTGATTACAGCCTCGAGTCTTCTTGGGTATGACGCTACAAGCTTGACACACCTGTATTTGGGGAGTTTCTCACACAGCTGCACAGCTATTTTCAGGTCTCTCCAGAGATGTTCGATCGGGTTCAGGCTCTTGCTGGGCCACTCAAGGACATTCTGAGACTTGTCCTGAAGCCACTCCTGCGTTGTCTTGGCTGTGTGCTTAGGGTTGTAGCCCCGTTGTAAGGTGAACCTTTGCCCCCAGTCTGAGGTCCTGAGCACTCTGGAGCAGGTTTTCATCAAGGATCGCTTTGTACTTTGCTCCGTTCATCTTTCCCTCGATCCTGACTAGTCTTCCAGTCCATGCCGCTGAAAAACATCCCCACAGCATGATGCTGCCACCACCATGTTTCACCGTAAGGAATGTGCCAGGTTTCCTCCAGACGTGGCGCTTGGCTTTTAGCCAAAGAGTTTAATCTTGGTTTCATCAGACCAGAGAATCTAGTTTCTCATGGTCTGAGAGTCCTTTAGATGCTTTTTGGCAAACTCCAAGTGGGCTGTCATAAGTGGGCTGCCACTTTATCATAAAGGCCTGATTGGTGGAGTGCTGCAGAGATGGTTGTCCTTCTGGAAGGTTCTCCCATCTCCACATAGAAACTCTAGATCTCTGTCAGAGTGACCATCGGGTTCTTGGTCACCTCCCTGACCAAGGCCCTTCTCCCCCGATTGTTCAGTTCTGCTCTAGACAGAGTCTTGGTGGTTCCAAGCTTCTTCCATTTAAGAATGATGGAGGCCACTGTGTTCTTCAATGCTACCAAAATGTTTTGGTACCCTTCCCCAGATCTGACACAATCCTGTCTTGGAGCTCTACGGACAATTCCTTCCAACCCATGGCTTGTTTTTTTTCTCTGACATGCACTGTCAACTGTGGGACCTTATATAGGCAGGTGTGTGCCTTTCCAAATCATGTCCAATCAATTGAATTTACCACAGGACTCCAATCAAGTTGTAGAAACATCTCAATGATGATCAATGGAAACAGGATGCACCTGAGTCTCATAGCAAAGGGTCTAAATACTTATGTAAATAAGGTATTTCTGTTTTGAATTGAATTTGTTAAAATTTCTCAAAACCTGCGTTCACTTAGTTATTATGGGTTTCTTTTTTAGATTTAACCTCATTAAACTAGGCATGTCAGTTAAGAACAAATTCTTATTTTACAATGGAGGCCTGATGAATTTGCTTTATTTAATCAATTTTAGGTTAAGGTTGTAACATAGCAAAATGTTGTAAAAGTAAAAGGGTCTGAATACTTCCTGAAAGCACTGTATGTCTTCATTAGAGAATATTGGTTTCCACATGTAGGCTTTAACAGTGTGGGTGGGTTGATTTAGTGCTAGATGGACAGACTCACTACACACTGCACACTGCACACTGACTGTCTGTCAGCTCAGCAGCTTTTCCATTCTCTCTGGGTGGAATGCAGGGTTTAGGGGCATGTATTATATGCCATCATGTCTCAACATGGGGACATGTATAAGCCAACTAAATGCTGATAATACCGTTTTCCTGCAGCCTTTGATTAGGCTTAGTCAAATGAGTCTTGGTGTACAGAAAGCTTATTGAAGAACTTGCATATTGTGTAAATAATTGTTTGACTGTGCCCTAGGTTAGCTTACCTGATTTTGAAAAGTAAGTGGATATCATGAAGTCATAAAAGGCACCAAATGTCAGTGTGTTCAGTATGTATTTTAGATTGGACCTGTCAGTCACAGAGGTTTGGATGAAACTACCAAAACGTTAGGATACTTAGGACCCAGGGGAAAATCCCGTGGATAAATTGAGGGTTTGTCCATAGCGCCCGCGAACTAACGTTTTACTGTAGATTATACTGTCATTTCTGTTTCGGTACTCAAGGTTCCGTGCGCAGGCAGATAACTCACCTTGGAACTGTGCAAAGGCTGCGTAGCGTACCTGCCATTAATTCCAACGACACTGTTCTAGGACCGAGACGGAGATGCCCAAATGTGCGTGAACCTTTTAGCTTTTTGCTTACCAAACAAAAGGACTTATAAAAAAATATTTCCACAAATAAGCGGAAAAGCATGCCTTGTGTTGACAGGTGGTCGTTGGGTCTGCATACCTGCGTACTTCTGCTGGCTGTCACATGGACAGAAACTCAAAGGACAGGTAAATATGTTGGATACATTGTTGCAATTTCTTAGAAATGTACAGGCAAAATTGAAGCCTTTTGAGTCTTTAAATGCATGTGACTTAAATATATTTAATACTATTGCATCTCTAGTTGGTAATTACAACATAAAATAACAGCCTACTATGTTACATTTTGTGAATAAAAACATTTTACATCTGCGTTATAGGAGATTATAGATTTGATTTGAACACCTACTGAACATTAGTTTATTACAGCTACTCTTGATGGCATACCCATTGTAGACCACATAAGGAAAATATTTCGGTTTCTATGACACCTATGCTGTGGACTGTTCTGGGCATAATCAGGTATAGTGATATTTGATCCATCACTCAAGGGAGGAATGAAGTGTGGTGGTTGTGCTAATGGTTAGGTATGTCTAGGCTTGTCCGGAACTATGAACAGCTAAAACCGCAAAGACAATCATCCAACACCAACGCCAATAGCACATTCAATAGTTGCATTGGAATAGAAAGTACAATATTAGGTTAGTCTACTATACAAGCCAGAGCTTGTGGTGGTCTTTTAACCTGCTAGATATAATATTGACTTGACGTTTATTAGTCTTTTCATCTTTGTAATGTTTTCACTGAAATCCTCAATCACCTATTATAATTTAAGGGGCTTTATTGGCATGGGAAACATATGTTTACAGTGCCAAAGAAAGTTAAATAGATAATAAACAAAAGTGAAATAAACAATAAAAAATGTACAGTAAACATTACACTCACAAAAGTTCCAAAAGAATAAAGACATTTCAAATCAGCATGTCCAGAGATACAACCTCTCTCATCATCACCCAGTGCCTGGGCTTACCTCCGCTGTACCCGCACCCCACCATACCCCTGTCTGCGCATTATGCCCTGAATATATTCTACCATGCCCAGAAACCTGCTCCTCTTATCCTCTGCCCCCAACGCTCTAGGCGACCAGTTTTGATAGCCTTTAGCCGCACCCTCATACTACTCCTTCTCTGTTCCGCGGGTGATGTGGAGGTAAACCCAGGCCCTGCATGTCCCCAGGTACCCTCATTTGTTGACTTCTGTGATCGAAAAAGCCTTGGTTTTATGCATGTCAACATCAGAAGCCTCCTCCCTAAGTTTGTTTTACTCACTGCTTTAGCACACTCTGCTAACCCTGATGTCCTTGCCGTGTCTGAATCCTGGCTCAGGAAGGCCACCAAAAATTCAGAGATTTCCATACCCAACTATAACATCTTCCGTCAAGATAGAACTGCCAAAGGGGGCGGAGTTGCAGTCTACTGCAGAGATAGCCTGCAAAGTAATGTCATACTTTCCAGGTCCATACCCAAACAGTTCGAACTAATAATTTTGAAAATTACTCTCTCCAGAAATAAGTCTCTCACTGTTGCCGCCTGCTACCGACCACCCTCAGCTCCCAGCTGTGCCCTGGACACCATTTGTGAATTGATCGCCCCCCATCTAGCTTCAGAGTTTGTTCTGTTAGGTGACCTAAACTGGGATATGCTTAACACCCCGGCAGTCCTACAATCTAAGCTAGATGCCCTCAATCTCACTCAAATCATCAAGGAACCCACCAGGTACAACCCTAACTCTGTAAACAAGGGCACCCTCATAGACGTCATCCTGACCAACTGGCCCTCCAAATACACCTCCGCTGTCTTCAACCAGGATCTCAGCGATCACTGCCTCATTGCCTGTATCCGCCACGGAGCCGCAGTCAAACGACCACCCCTCATCACTGTCAAACGCTCCCTAAAACACTTCTGTGAGCAGGCCTTTCTAATCGACCTGGCCCGGGTATCCTGGAAGGACATTGACCTCATCCCGTCAGTTGAGGATGCCTGGTCATTCTTTAAAAGTAACTTCCTCACCATTTTAGATAAGCATGCTCTGTTCAAAAAATGCAGAACCAAGAACAGATACAGCCCTTGGTTCACTCCAGACCTGACTGCCCTCGACCAGCACAAAAACATCCTGTGGCGGACTGCAATAGCATCGAATAGCCCCCGTGATATGCAACTGTTCAGGGAAGTCAGGAACCAATACACGCAGTCAGTCAGGAAAGCTAAGGCCAGCTTCTTCAGGCAGAAGTTTGCATCCTGTAGCTCCAACTCCAAAAAGTTCTGGGACACTGTGAAGTCCATGGAGAACAAGAGCACCTCCTCCCAGCTGCCCACTGCACTGAGGCTAGGTAACACGGTCCCCACCGATAAATCCATGATTATCGAAAACTTCAATAAGCACTTCTCAACGGCTGGCCATGCCTTCCGCCTGGCTACTCCAACCTCGGCCAACAGCTCCGCCCCCGCAGCTCCTGCCCAAGCCTCTCCAGGTTCTCCTTTACCCAAATCCAGATAGCAGATGTTCTGAAAGAGCTGCAAAACCTGGACCCGTACAAATCAGCTGGGCTTGACAATCTGGACCCTCTATTTCTGAAACTATCTGCCGCCATTGTCGCAACCCCTATTACCAGCCTGTTCAACCTCTCTTTCATATCGTCTGAGATCCCCAAGGATTGGAAAGCTGACGCAGTCATCCCCTCTTCAAAGGGGGAGACACCCTGGACCCAAACTGTTATAGACCTATATCCATCCTGCCCTGCCTATCTAAGGTCTTGAAAGCCAAGTCAACAAACAGGTCACTGACCATCTCGAATCCCACCGTACCTTCTCCGCTGTGCAATCTGGTTTCCGAGCCGGTCACGGGTGCACCTCAGCCACACTCAAGGTACTAAACGATATCATAACCGCCATCGATAAAAGACAGTACTGTGCAGCCGTCTTCATCGACCTCGCCAAGGCTTTCGACTCTGTCAATCACCATATTCTTATCGGCAGACTCAATAGCCTCGGTTTTTCGGATGACTGCCTTGCCTGGTTCACCAATTATTTTGCAGACAGAGTTCAGTGTGTCAAATCGGAGGGCATGCTGTCCGGTCCTCTGGCAGTCTCTATGGGGGTGCCACAGGGTTCAATTCTCGGGCCGACTCTTTTCTCTGTATATATCAATGATGTTGCTCTTGCTGCGGGCGATTCCCTGATCCACCTCTACGCAGACGACACCATTCTATATACTTTCGGCCCGTCATTGGACACTGTGCTATCTAACCTCCAAACGAGCTTCAATGCCATACAGCACTCCTTCCGTGGCCTCCAACTGCTCTTAAACGCGAGTAAAACCAAATGCATGCTTTTCAACCGATCGCTGCCTGCACCCGCATGCCCGACTAGCATCACCACCCTGGATGGTTCCGACCTTGAATATGTGGACATCTATAAGTACCTAGGTGTCTGGCTAGACTGCAAACTCTCCTTCCAGACTCACATCAAACATCTCCAATCGAAAATCAAATCAAGAGTCGGCTTTCTATTCCGCAACAAAGCCTCCTTCACTCACGCCACCAAGCTTACCCTAGTAAAACTGACTATCCTACCGATCCTCGACTTCGGCGATGTCATCTACAAAATGGCTTCCAACACTCTACTCAGCAAACTGGATGCAGTCTATCACAGTGCCATCCGTTTTGTCACTAAAGCACCTTATACCACCCACCACTGTGACTTGTATGCTCTAGTCGGCTGGCCCTCGCTACATATTCGTCGCCAGACCCACTGGCTCCAGGTCATCTACAAGTCCATGCTAGGTAAAGCTCCGCCTTATCTCAGTTCACTGGTCACGATGGCAACACCCATCCGTAGCACGCGCTCCAGCAGGTGTATCTCACTGATCATCCCTAAAGCCAACACCTCATTTGGCCGCCTTTCGTTCCAGTACTCTGCTGCCTGTGAATGGAACGAACTGCAAAAATCGCTGAAGTTGGAGACTTTTATCTCCCTCACCAACTTCAAACATCAGCTATCCGAGCAGCTAACCGATCGCTGCAGCTGTACATAGTCTATTGGTAAATAGCCCACCCATTTTCACCTACCTCATTCCCATACTGTTTTTATACTGTTTTTTATTTATTTACTTTTCTGCTCTTTTGCACACCAATATCTCTACCTGTACATGACCATCTGATCATTTATCACTCCAGTGTTAATCTGCAAAATTGTATTATTCGCCTACCTCCTCATGCCTTTTGCACACATTGTATATAGACTGCCCATTTTTTTCTACTGTGTTATTGACTTGTTAATTGTTTACTCCATGTGTAACTCTGTGTTGTCTGTTCACACTGCTATGCTTTATCTTGGCCAGGTCGCAGTTGTAAATGAGAACTTGTTCTCAACTAGCCTACCTGGTTAAATAAAGGTGAAATAAAATAATAAATAAAATACATTTGGCAGGAGGTTAGGAAGTGCAGCTCAGTTTCCACCTCATTTTGTGGCCTGTGTGTACATAGCCTGTCTTCTCTTGAGAGCCAGGTCTGCCTATGGCGAACTTTCTCAATAGCAAGGCTATGCATACTGAATCTGTACATAGTCAAAGCTTTCCTTCATTTTGGGTCAGTCACAGTGATCAGGTATTCTCTGTTTAGGGCCAAATAGCATTCTAGTTTTCTCTGTTTTTTTGTTAATTCTTTCTTTCTTTTAGTTTTCTCATGATTTGGTTGGGTCTAATTGTGTTGTTTGTGTTTGTGAACAGAGCCCCAGGATGAGCTTGCTTAGGGGACTCTTCTCCAGGTTCATTTTTATTTGTATTTTTTATTTCACCTTTATTTAACCAGGTAGGCTAGTTGAGAACAAGTTCTCATTTACAACTGCGTCCTGGCCAAGATAAAGCAAAGCAGTGCGACACAAACAACAACATAGAGTTACACATGGAATAAACAAACATACAGGCAATAACACATTAGAAAAAAAGGAAAGTCTATATACAGTTTGTGCAAATGGCGTGAGGGGGTAAGGCAATAAATAGGCCATAGTAGCGAAGTAATTACAATTTAGCAGATTAACACTGGAGTGATAGATGAGCAGATGATGATGTGCAAGTAGAAATACTGGTGTGCAAAAGAGCAGAAAAGTAAATAAAAACAATATGGGGATGAGGTAGGTAGATTGGGTGGGCTATTTACAGATGGACTATGTACAGCTGCAGCGATCGGTTAGCTGCTCAGATAGCTGATGTTTAAAGTTAGTGAGGGAGATGTAAGTCTCCAGTTTCAGCGATTTTTGCAATTCGTTCCAGTCACTGGCAGCAGAGAACTGTAAGGAAAGGCGGCTCCGGGTGCTACGGGTGGGTGTTGTTATCGTGACCAGTGAGCTAAGGTAAGGCGGAGCTCTCCCTAGCATAGACTTATAGATGACCTGGAGCCAGTGGTTCTAGCGACGAATATGTAGCGAGGGCCAGCCTACTAGAGCATACAGGTCGCAGTGGTGGGTGGCACTATGATAGACTGCATCCAGTTTGCTGAGTAGAGTATTGGAAGCTATTTTGTAGATGACATCACCGAAGGTTAGGATTAGTGGTCGACCGATTAATCGGAATGGCCGATTAATTAGGGCCGATTTCAAGATTTCATAACAATCGGAAATCGGTAATTTTGAACGCCGATTTTGCAGATTTTGTTGTTGTTTGTTTTTACACCTTTATTTAATCTTTATTTAACTAGGTAAGTCAGTTATGAACACATTCTTATTTTCGACGGCCTAGGAACGGTGGGTTAACTGCCTTGTTCAGGAGCAGAACGACATATTTTTACCTTGTCAGCTCAGGGATTCCATCTTGCAACCTTACGGTTAACTAGTCCAACGCTCTAACCACCTGCCTCACGAGGAGCCCGCCTGTTACGCGAATGCAGTAAGACACCAAGGTAAGTTGCTAGCTAGCATTAAACTTATCTTATAAAAAACAATCAATCAATCATAATCACTAGTTATAACTACACATGGTTGATGATATTACTAGTTTATCTAGCGTGTCCTGTGTTGCATATAATCGATGCAGTGCGCATTTGCGAAAAAGGACTGTCGTTGCTCCAACGTGTACCTAACCATAAACACCAATGCCTTTCTTAAAATCAATGCACAGAAGTATATATTTTTAAACCTGTATATTTAGCTAAAAGACATCCAGGTTAGCAGGCAATATTAACCAGGTGAAATTGTGTCATTTCTCTTGCGTTCATTGCACACAGAGTCAGGGTATATGCAACAGTTTGGGCCGCCTGGCTCATTGCAAACTAATTTGCCAGAATTTTACGTAATTATGACATAACATTGAAGGTTGTGCAATATAACAGGAATATTTAGACTGACGGAACGGTTCCGTATTTCACTGAAAGAATGAATGTCTTGTTTTCGAGATGATAGTTTCCAGATTCGACCATATTAATGACCTAAGGCTTGCATTTCTGTGTGTTATTATGTTATAATTAAGTCTATGATTTGATAGAGAAAGTCTGACTGAGCGATGGTAGGCACCAGCAGGCTCATAAGCATTCATTCAAACAGCACTTTCGTGCGTTTTGCCAGCAGCTCTGCTGTTTATGACTTCAAGCCTATCAACTCCCGAGATTAGGCTGGTGTAACAATGAGATGTGAAATGGCTAGCTAGTTAGCGGGTTGTGCGCTAATAGCGTTTCAAATGTCACTCGCTCTGAGACTTGGAGTAGTTGTTCCCCTTGCTCTGCATGGGTAACGCTGCTTCGAGGGTGGTTGTTGTCATTGTGTTCCTGGTTCAAGCCCAGGTAGGAGCGAGGAGAGGTACGGAAGCTATACTAATACTAAAGTGCCTGTAAGAACATCCAATAGTCAAAGGTATATGAAATACAAATGGTATAGAGAGAAATAGTCCTATAATTCCTATAATAACCACAACCCAAAACTTCTTACCTAGGAATATTGAAGACTCATGTTAAAAGGAACCACCAGCTTTCATATGTTCTCATGTTCTGAGCAAGGAACTTAAACGTTAGCTTTCTTACATGGCACATAATACACTTTTACTTTCTACTCCAACACTTTGTTTTTGCATTATTTAAACCAAATTGATGTTTCATTATTTATTTGAGGCTAAATTGATTTTATTGCTGTATTATATTACGTTAAAATAAGTGTTCATTCAGTATTGATGTAATTTTCATTATTACAAATACATTTTAAGAATCAGCCGATTAATCAGTATCGGCTTTTTTTGTCCCCCAATAATCGGTATCGGTATCGGCGTTGAAAAATCATAATCGGTCAACCTCTAGTTAGGATAGTCAGTTTTACTAGGATAAGTTTGGCGGCGTGAGTGAAGGAGGCTTTTTTGCGAAATAGAAAGCTGATTCTAGAGTTGATTTTGGATTGGAGATATTTGATATGAGTCTGGAAGGAGAGTTTGCAGTCTAGCCAGACACCTAGGTATTTGTAGTTGTCCGGGCGGGTGCGGGCAGGTAACGGTTGAAAAGCACGCATTTGGCTTCACTAGCGTTTAAGAGCAGTTGGAGGCCAGGTCGATGAAGACGGCTGCACAGTACTGCCTTTTATCGATGGCAGTTATGATATTGTTTAGTACCTTGAGCATGGCTGAGGTGCACCCATGACCAGCTCGAAAACCGGATTGCACAGCGGAGAAGGTACGGTGGGATTCGAAATGGTCGGTGATCTGTTTATTAACTTGGCTTTTGAAGACTTTAGAAAGGCAGGGTAGGATGGATATAGGTCTATAACAGTTTGGGTCTAGAGTGTCACCCCCTTTGAAGAGGGGGTTGACCGTGGCAGCATTCCAATCTTTAGGGATCTCGGACAATACGAAAGAGAGGTTGAACAGACTGGTAATAGGGGTTGCAACAATGGCGGCGGATAGTTTTAGAAAGAGAGGGTCCAGATTGTCTAGCCCAGCTGATTTGTACGGGTTCAGGTTTTGCAGCTCTTTCAGAACATCTGCTATCTGGATTTGGGTGAAGAAGAAGCTGGGGAGTCTCGGGCAAGTAGCTGCGGGGGGTGCGGTGCGGAGCTGTTGGCTGGGGTTGGAGTAGCCAGGAGGAAAGCATGGCAAGCCATAAAGAAATGCTTATTGAAATTTTCGATTATCATATCATCATTATCATCTCTCTGTAGGTGATGGCTTTGTTATGGAAGGTTTGGGAATCGCTTCCTTTTAAGGTGGTTGTAGAATTTAAAAGCTATTTTCTGGATTTTAATCATTAGTGGGTATCGGCCTAATTCTGCTCTGCATTCATTATTTTGTGTTTTATGTTGTACACAGAGCATATTTTTTGCAGAATTCTGCATGCAGAGTCTCAATTCGGTGTTTGTCCCATTTTACGAATTATTGGTTAGTTAGCGGACCCCAGATCTCATAACCATAAAGGGCAATGGGTTCTATAACTCAATCAAGTATTTTTTGCCAGATCCTAATTGGTATGTCAAATATTATGTTCCTTTTGATGGCATAGAATGCCCTTCTTGCCTTGTCTCTCAGACCGTTCACAGCTTTGTGGAAGTTACCTGTGGCGCTGATGTTTAGGCCAAGATATGTATCGTTTTTTCTGTGCTCTATGGCAACGGTGTCTAGATGGAATTTGTATTCGTGGTTCTGGCAACTGGACCTTTTTTGTTATACCTGAATTTTTGTCTTACTGAGATTTACTGTCAGGGCCCAGATCTGGCAGAATCTGTACAGAAGATCTAGGTGCTGCTGTAGGCCCTCCTTGGTTGGGGACAGAAGCACCAGATCGATCATCAGCAAACAGAAGACATTTGATTTCAGATTCCAGTAGGGTGAGGCTGGGTACTGTTCTTGCGCCATCGCCAATTCATTGATATATATGTTGAAGAGGGTGGGGCTTAAGCTGCATCCCTGTCTCACCCCCCGGGAAGAATGTGGAAAGAAATGTGTGTTTTGTGCCAATTTTGTGTACTTTGATGTACATAATGTCGAATGTTTTTCCCCCAACACAACTTTCCATCAATATGTATAGCAGCTTTTTTTGTAAGTCAACAAAGAAGACTTTGCCTATGTTTTGGTTTGTTTATGTCAATTAGGATGTGCAGGGTGAATACGTGGTATGTCATATGGTCATTTGGTAAAAAGCCAATTTGACATTTGCTCAGTAGAGGAAATGTACTTTTCCTTTCACTGAGGAAATGTACAAGTCTGGTGTTAATGATAATGCAGAGGATTTTCCCAAGGTTGCTGTTAACACATATCCCACGGTAGTTATTGGGGTTACATTTTTCTTCACTTTTGTGGATTGGGGTCATCAGTCCTTGGTTCCAAATATTGGGTAAAATGCCAGAGCTGAGGATGATGTTAAAGAGTTTAAGTAAAGCCAATTGGAATTTGTGGTCCACAGGCCTTTTTGGATTGGAGGGTTTGCATTTTGTCTATAGTTCTCTCTCTCTCTGTGTATGTACAGTGGGGCAAAAAAGTATTTAGTCAGCCACCAATTGTGCAAGTTCTCCCACTTAAAAAGATGAGAGAGACCTGTAATTTTCATCATAGGTACACTTCAACTATGACAAACAAAATGAGAGAAAAAAAATCCAGAAAATCACATTGTAGGATTTTAATTTATTTATTTGAAAATTATTATTATATGTTGGAAAATAAGTATTTGGTCACCTACAAACAAGCAATATTTCTGGCTCTCACAGACCTGTAACTTCTTCTTTAAGAGGCTCCTCTGTCCTCCACTCGTTACCTGTATTAATGGCACCTGTTTGAACTTGTTATCAGTATAAAAGACACCTGTTCACAACCTCAAACAGTCACACTCCAAACTCCACTATGGCCAAGACCAAAGAGCTGTCAAAGGACACCAGAAACAAAATTGTAGACCTGCACCAGGCTGGGAAGACTGAATCTGCAATAGGTAAGCAGCTTGGTTTGCAATTATTAGGAAATGGAAGACATACAAGACCACTGATAATCTCCCTCGATCTGGGGCTCCACGCCTCACCCCGTGGGGTCAAAATGATCACAAGAACGGTGAGCAAAAATCCCAGAACCACACAGTGGGACCTAGTGAATGATCTGCAGAGAGCTGGGACCAAAGTAACAAAGCCTACCATCAGTAACACACTACGCCACCAGGGACTCAAATCCTGCAGTGCCAGACGTGTCCCCCTGCTTAAGCCAGTACATGTCCAGGCCCGTCTGAAGTTTGCTAGAGAGCATTTGGATGATCCAGAAGAAGATTGGGAGAATGTCATATGGTCAGATGAAACCAAAATAGAACTTTTTGGTAAAAACTCAACTCGTCATGTTTGGAGGACAAAGATTGCTGAGTTGCATCCAAAGAACACCATACCCACTGTGAAGCATGGGGGTGGAAACATCATGCTTTGGGGCTGTTTTTCCGCAAAGGGACCAGGACGACTGATCCGTGTAAAGGAAAGAATGAATGGGGCCATGTATCGTGAGATTTTGAGTGAAAACCTCCTTCCATCAGCAAGGGCATTGAAGATGAAACGTGGCTGGGTCTTTCAGCATGACAATGATCCCAAACACACCACCCAGGCAACGAAGGAGTGGCTTCGTAAGAAGCATTTCAAGGTCCTGGAGTGGCCTAGCCAGTCTCCAGATCTCAACCCCATAGAAAATCTTTGGAGGGAGTTGAAAGTCCGTGTTGCCCAGCAACAGCTCCAAAACATCACTGCTCTAGAGGAGATCTGCATGGAGGAATGGGCCAAAATACCAGCAACAGTGTGTGAAAACCTTGTGAAGACTTACAGAAAACGTTTGACCTCTGTCATTGCCAACAAAGGGTATATAACAAAGTATTGAGATAAACTTTTGTTATTGACCAAATACTTATTTTCCACCATCATTTGCAAATAAATTCATAAAAAATCCTACAATGTGATTTTCTGGATTTCTTTTCCTCATTTCGTCTGTCATAGTTGAAGTGTACTTATGATGAAAATTACAGGCCTCTCTCATCTTTTTAAGCGGGAGAACTTGCACAATTGATGGCTGACTAAATACTTTTTTTGCCCCACTGTATGTCTCTCTGTTTCTCTGTCTGTCTGTCTGTCTGTCTGTCTGTCTGTCTGTCTGTCTGTCTGTCTGTCTGTCTGTCTGTCTGTCTGTCTGTCTGTCTGTCTGTCTGTCTGTCTGTCTGTCTTCTTCTCTCTTTCTCTGTGTGTGTATGTGGTGTGTGCGTGTGCAGCATTGTTTGTGTGTGTCCCTCGAGGCTAGTGATTGATGCTGTGCTCAGACTTTCCCTTCTCCAGGGAGGGTTGAGGGTTGGCCAGGCCAGTCTTTCCAGGGAAACAGATGCCAGTTCATCTTGTGGCTCCTGACTTCATCTGTCTTTGTTTCCTTCTCTTGTTGACCATGCCAGGGTGGCAGGGAACACAGTGTCCTTCAACCCCGCTCACTCACATAGAGGTCAACTCTGTTGGAACGCTGTGTCTTTTGTATGAGCTTACGGACAATCCATATCATCAGGGGTTTCAGAAATTCCATTATCATTCTTTTTAGCAATATTCCCACATTTCCACATAGAATAGATGTGGCATCTCTGTCCATGTTACAGTAGGTGTCTTGGAAATGATTGGTTGTATTGGAGCTGTGGTCTCTTTCCTTACAGGATGTTTCTGAGTGGAAAGGCAGGGGAACGCTGATGTATTGTAGGGTAGCTTCTGTCTCATGCTGTAATTAAATGATCAACTCTGTTGTTTCATAGGGCTCCAAAATATCTGGATCCTTTCCTGGATCCACAGCTGTTCCTACAACCTGTATGAACATGAGGTCCCAAACTCAGTCATAATCATACCAGTGTTTAACACCGTAGCAGCATTATGTTTGGTGTACGTTGACTGATGGATGGTTGGGTCTTGTGGAACTATATTAATAACACATATATGATGAATGTCTAAGTAACATACACATTTTATTTCTGCTAATGTAGTAAAATAGATTTCACATAACTGTTACCCAAACTATCAATAACTGTATGATTATACTTCTGAGGTCTTTCTGCAGGCTAGTTCGGCTGGGCTCTTGGCCCAGGCAGTGGCTTGGAATGTGACGTTGGATTTTTGAAAGACGTCCCTTCAACCTGAAAATTGCCCTGCTCATTATACTGTGCAGACCTATAAACTGTGATAAATAATCTACCCCTCTGGGGTTTGGCTGGAAAACATGTCTGCTTCAGATCTGAACTAGAGACAGGAAGGTAGTTATAGTCTGTATACAGCTACTGTCCTGCCATAGTTCTAACTAGAGACAGGAAGGTAGTTCTAGTCTGTAGACAGCTACTGTACTGCCATATAGTTCTAACTAGAGACAGGAAGGTAGTTCTAGTCTGTAGGTAGCTACTGTACTGCCATATAGTTCTAACTAGAGACAGGAAGGTAGTTCTAGTCTGTAGGTAGCTACTGTACTGCCATATAGTTCTAACTAGAAACAGGAAGGTAGTTATAGTCTGTAGGTAGCTACTGTACTGCCATATAGTTCTAACTAGAGACAGGAAGGTAGTTATAGTCTGTAGCTAGCTACTGTACTGCCATAGAGGTCTATCATGATCTCTGTGACACTTTGGTGAGTTGTGTCTTGAGTTGGGTGTGACTAGGGGCAAATGAAAGGGAGCTGACAAATCAACTAGCTTTACCTGTCACTGTCTGACTCATCAAAGGACTCTGGTGTTGGGCAGGGCTCAGGTTCAATAAGAGGGACAGGAGGACAGGACATTGGTGTTGGGCACAGCTCAGGTTCAATAAGAGGGATAGAAGGACAGGACATTTGTGTTGGGCAGGGCTCAGGTTCAAGAGTCATGGTGGACATGTTGTTAGGACAACATTGGTGGATGCGTCTTGGTAGACTTGTTGTTAGGACAACATTGGTGGAAGCGTCTCTGTGGACATGTTGTTAGGACAACATTGGTGGAAGCTTCTTGGTAGACTTGTTGTTAGGACAACATTGGTGGAAGTGTCTCTGTGGACATGTTGTTAGGACAACATTGGTGGAAGCGTCTTGGTAGACTTGTTGTTAGGACAACATTGGTGGACGAGTCATGGTGGACATGTTGTTAGCACAACATTGGTGGAAGAGTCATGGTGGACATGTTGTTAGGACAACATTGGTGGAAGAGTCATGGTGGACATGTTGTTAGGACATTTGTGGAAGAGTCATGGTGGACATGTTGTTAGGACAAAATTGATGGAAGCGTCTTGGTAGACTTGTTGCTCTTAGTGGTAATGATGAAAAGAAAACCAGAAAGGAGACTGTATTGCCATTTGGGACAAACGGGTAAAATCCTGGACTACACCTCTACCCTGTCCAGGGAAGTAGTAACACCTCTACCCTGTCCAGGGAAGTAGTAACACCTCTGCCCTGTCCAGGGAAGTAGTAACACCTCTACCCTGTCCAGGGAAGTAGTAACACCTCTGCCCTGTCCAGGGAAGTAGTAACACCTCTACCCTGTCCAGGGAAGTAGTAACACCTCTACCCTGTCCAGGGAAGTAGAAACACCTCTGCCCTGTCCAGGGAAGTAGTAACACCTCTGTCCTGTCCAGGGGAGTAGTAACACCTCTGTCCTGTCCAGGGAAGTAGTAACACCTCTGTCCTGTCCAGGGGAGTAGTAAAACCTCTGTTCTGTCCAGGGGAGTAGTAAAACCTCTGTTCTGTCCAGGGAAGTAGTAAGACCTCTGCTCTGTCCAGGGAAGTAGTAGCACCTCTGCCCTGTCCAGGGAAGTAGTAACACCTCTGTCCTGTCCAGGGAAGTAGTAACACCTCTGTTCTGTCCAGGGAAGTAGTAACACCTCTGTCCTGTCCAGGGGAGTAGTAACACCTCTGTTCTGTCCAGGGAAGTAGTAACACCTCTACCCTGTCCAGGGAAGTAGTAACACCTCTGTTCTGTCCAGGGAAGTAGTAACACCTCTGTTCTGTCCAGGGAAGTAGTAACACCACTGTTCTGTCCAGGGAAGTAGTAACACCTCTACCATGTCCAGGGAAGTAGTAAGACCTCTGTTCTGTCCAGGGAAGTAGTAACACCTCTGTTCTGTCCAGGGAAGTAGTAACACCTCTACCCTGTCCAGGGAAGTAGTAACACCTCTACCCTGTCCAGGGAAGTAGTAACACTGTTCTGTCCAGGGAAGTAGTAACACCTCTGTTATGTCCAGGGAAGTAGTAACACCTCTGTTCTGTCCAGGGAAGTAGTAACACCTCTACCCTGTCCAGGGAAGTAGTAACACCTCTACCCTGTCCAGGGAAGTAGTAACACTGTTCTGTCCAGGGAAGTAGTAACACCTCTGTTATGTCCAGGGAAGTAGTAACACCTCTGTTCTGTCCAGGGAAGTAGTAACACCTCTACCCTGTCCAGGGAAGTAGTAACACCTCTGTTCTGTCCAGGGAAGTATGCCCGTTCCTCTTAGTTCCTACTTGTTTCTATAGACAGCTCTTAGCATGTTAATACCTGTGTTTTGTCCCACTCTTAACTATAATTACTACTTTACCCTTGTGTAGCCTAGTTGACCAAACCCATCTAGACTTTTAAGTCACTCTAAGTGAGGTAGTAGAGGCTGCCCCTAGCCACAGATATGGGATCTGATTACCCTACCACGAGTCTTAACATGAAGCCATTTGGTTAATAACAAATATCTGACCCTGGACCAGCAGTTAGGGAAAACGTCAACGACAATCCCAGGATGCTTTGGAGAGCCACAGGAAGTGTAATAATAGTGTAATAGTGACATACATGGATGATCTAACAGGGAGAAGAGGATGTTTTCATACCCTCTTCCACCTTCCTTTGTGTTTATATCAGCTCGCCCATCTAAATTGGTCTTTGAACAGAATAGGTCCTGTTTGATGGTACGGAATGCAATGTTTTCCCATCTGCAGAGTCAGACTGGGCAGGCTGCTTTGAGGTGGTGCTACGGGTGATGGTGGGGACAGGGGAGACCGCAGGCTGGGGCTTGCATCACCTCCCCTGCTCCTCATGACATGTCCCTATTAACATAGCTTTATTGTCATGGAAACCATTAAGAAAACATGTAACGATACACTGACTGTACGAAACATTAGGAACACTTGGTCTTTCCATCACCTGACCAGGTGAATCCAGGTGAAAGCTATGATCCCTTATTGTTGTCACTTGTTAAGTCCACTTCAATCAGTGTAGATGAAGGGGAGGAGACAGGTTAAAGAAGGATTTTTAAGCCTTGAGACAATTGAGACATGGATTGTGCATGTGTGCCGTTTAAAGGGTTTATGGGCAAGACAACAGATTGAAGTGCCTCTGAACAGGGTATGGTAGTAGGTGCCAGGCGACGGGGCATGGTAGTAGGTGCCAGGTGACAGGGTATGGTAGTAGGAGCCAGGCGACGGGGTATGGTAGTAGGTGCCAGGTGACAGGGTATGGTAGTAGGTGCCAGGCGACGGGGTATGGTAGAAGGAGCCAGGTGACGGGGTATGGTAGTAGGTGACGGGGTATGGTAGTAGGTGACGGGGTATGGTAGTAGGTGACGGGGTATGGTAGTAGGTGACAGGTGACGGGGTATGGTAGTAGGTGACAGGTGACGGGGTATGGTAGTAGGTGACAGGTGACGGGGTATGGTAGTAGGTGACGGGGTATGGTAGTAGGTGACGGGGTATGGTAGTAGGTGACGGGGTATGGTAGTAGGAGCCAGGTGACGGGGTATGGTAGTAGGTGCCAGGTGACAGGGTATGGTAGTAGGTGACAGGTGACAGGGTATGGTAGTAGGTGACGGGGTATGGTAGTAGGTGACAGGTGACGGGGTATGGTAGTAGGTGCCAGGTGACGGGGTATGGTAGTAGGTGACAGGTGACGGGGTATGGTAGTAGGTGACGGGGTATGGTAATAGGTGACAGGTGACGGGGTATGGTAGTAGGTGACGGGGTATGGTAGTAGGTGACAGGTGACTGGGTATGGTAGTAGGTGACGGGGTATGGTAATAGGTGACGGGGTATGGTAGTAGGTGACAGGTGACGGGGTATGGTAGTAGGTGACGGGGTATGGTAGTAGGTGACAGGTGACGGGGTATGGTAGTAGGTGACGGGGTATGGTAATAGGTGACGGGGTATGGTAGTAGGTGACGGGGTATGGTAGTAGGTGACGGGGTATGGTAGTAGGTGACGGGGTATGGTAGTAGGTGACGGGGTATGGTAGTAGGAGCCAGGTGACGGGGTATGGTAGTAGGTGCCAGGTGACAGGTGACGGTGTATGGTAGTAGGTGACCAGGTATGGTAGTAGGTGTCGGGGTATGGTAGTAGGTGACAGGCGACGGGGTATGGTAGTAGGTGCCAGGTGACGGGGTATGGTAGTAGGTGCCAGGCGACGGGGTATGGTAGTAGGTGCCAGGTGACGGGGTATGGTAGTAGGTGCCAGGCGACGGGGTATGGTAGTAGGTGCCAGGCGACGGGGTATGGTAGTAGGTGCCAGGCGACGGGGTATGGTAGTAGGTGCCAGGAGACGGGGTATGGTAGTAGGTGCCAGGCGACGGGGTATGGAAGTAGGTGCCAGGCGACGGGGTATGGTAGTAGGTGCCAGGCGACTGGGTATGGTAGTAGGTGCCAGGCGACGGGGTATGGTAGTAGGTGCCAGGCGACGGGGTATGGTAGTAGGTGCCAGGCGACGGGGTATGGTAGTAGGTGCCAGGCGACGGGGTATGGTAGTAGGTGGCAGGCGCACTGGTTTGAGTGTGTCAAGAACTGCAACGCTTCTGTTTTTTTTATGCTCAAAGGTTTTCTGTGTGTATCAAGAACGGTACACCAACCAAAGGGCATCCAGCCAACTTAACACAACTGTGGGAAGTGTTGGAGTCAACATGGGCCAGCTCCCCAGTGGAACGCTTTCGACACCTTGTATAGTCCATGCTCCGTCGACACCTTGTATAGTTCATGCTCCGTCGACACCTTGTATAGTCCATGCTCCGTCGACACCTTGTATAGACCATGCTCCGTCGACACCTTGTAGAGTCCATGCTCCATCGACACCTTGTATAGACCATGCTCCGTCGACACCTTGTAGAGTCCATGCTCCGTCGACACCTTGTATAGACCATGCTCCGTCGACACCTTGTATAGACCATGCTCCGTCGACACCTTGTATAGTCCATGCTCCGTCGACACCTTGTATAGACCATGCTCCGTCGACACCTTGTAGAGTCCATGCTCCGTTGACACCTTGTATAGACCATGCTCCGTCGACACCTTGTATAGTCCATGCTCCGTCGACACCTTGTATAGTTCATGCTCCGTCGACACCTTGTATAGTCCATGCTCCGTCGACACCTTGTATAGTTCATGCTCCGTCGACACCTTGTATAGTCCATGCTCCGTCGACACCTTGTATAGTCCATGCTCCTTCGACACCTTGTATAGACCATGCTCTGTAGACACCTTGTATAGACCATGCTCCGTCGACACCTTGTATAGTCCATGCTCCGTCGACACCTTGTATAGTTCATGCTCCGTCGACACCTTGTATAGTTCATGCTCCTTCGACACCTTGTATAGTCCATGCTCCTTCGACACCTTGTATAGACCATGCTCTGTAGACACCTTGTAGACCATGCTCGACACCTTGTATAGTCCATGCCCGTCGACACCTTGTATAGACCATGCTCCGTCGACACCTTGTATAGTCCATGCTCCGTCGACACCTTGTATAGTTCATGCTCCGTCGACACCTTGTATAGTTCATGCTCCTTCGACACCTTGTTATAGTTCATGCTCCTTCGACACCTTGTATAGTCCATGCTCCGTCGACACCTTGTATAGACCATGCTCCGTCGACACCTTGTAGAGTCCATGCTCCGTCGACACCTTGTATAGACCATGCTCCGTCGACACCTTGTATAGTCCATGCTCCGTCGACACCTTGTATAGTTCATGCTCCGTCGACACCTTGTATAGTCCATGCTCCGTCGACACCTTGTATAGACCATGCTCCGTCGACACCTTGTATAGTCCATGCTCCGTCAACACCTTGTATAGTCCATGCTCCTTCGACACCTTGTATAGTTCATGCTCCGTCGACACCTTGTATAGTTCATTTTCCGTCGACACCTTGTATAGTCCATGCTCCGTCGACACCTTGTATAGACCATGCTCCGTCGACACCTTGTATAGTTCATGCTCCGTCGACACCTTGTATAGTTCATGCTCCGTAGACACCTTGTATAGACCATGCTCCGTCGACACCTTGTATAGTTCATGCTCCGTAGACACCTTGTATAGACCATGCTCCGTCGACACCTTGTATAGTTCATGCTCCGTAGACACCTTGTATAGTCCATGCTCCGTCGACACCTTGTAGAGTCCATGCTCCGTAGACACCTTGTATAGTTCATGCTCCGTCGACACCTTGTATAGTCCATGCTCCGTCGACACCTTGTATAGTTCATGCTCCGTCGACACCTTGTATAGTCCATGCTCCGTCGACACCTTGTATAGTTCATGCTCCGTCGACACCTTGTATAGTCCATGCTCCGTCGACACCTTGTATAGTTCATGCTCCGTCGACACCTTGTATAGTTCATGCTCCGTAGACACCTTGTATAGTTCATGCTCCGTCGACACCTTGTATAGACCATGCTCCGTCGACACCTTGTAGAGTCCATGCTCCGTCGACACCTTGTATAGACCATGCTCCGTCGACACCTTGTAGAGTCCATGCTCCGTCGACACCTTGTATAGTTAATTTTCCGTCGACACCTTGTATAGTCCATGCTCCGTCGACACCTTGTATAGACCATGCTCCGTCGACACCTTGTATAGACCATGCTCCATAGACACCTTGTATAGACCATGCTCCGTCGACACCTTGTATAGACCATGCTCCGTCGACACCTTGTATAGTCCATGCTCCGTCGACACCTTGTATAGTTCATGCTCCGTCGACACCTTGTATAGTCCATGCTCCGTCGACACCTTGTATAGTCCATGCTCCGTCGACACCTTGTGTAGACCATGCTCCGTCGACACCTTGTAGAGTCCATGCTCCGTCGACACCTTGTATAGACCATGCTCCGTCGACACCTTGTATAGTCCATGCTCCGTCGACACCTTGTATAGTTCATGCTCCGTCGACACCTTGTATAGTCCATGCTCCGTCGACACCTTGTATAGACCATGCTCCGTCGACACCTTGTATAGTCCATGCTCCTTCGACACCTTGTATAGTTCATGCTCCGTCGACACCTTGTATAGTTCATTTTCCGTCGACACCTTGTATAGTCCATGCTCCGTCGACACCTTGTATAGTTCATGCTCCGTAGACACCTTGTAGAGTCCATGCTCCGTCGACACCTTGTATAGTTCATGCTCCGTCGACACCTTGTATAGTTCATGCTCCGTAGACACCTTGTATAGACCATGCTCCGTCGACACCTTGTATAGTTCATGCTCCGTAGACACCTTGTATAGACCATGCTCCGTCGACACCTTGTATAGTTCATGCTCCGTAGACACCTTGTATAGTCCATGCTCCGTCGACACCTTGTATAGTCCATGCTCCGTAGACACCTTGTATAGTTCATGCTCCGTCGACACCTTGTATAGTCCATGCTCCGTCGACACCTTGTATAGTCCATGCTCCGTCGACACCTTGTATAGACCATGCTCCGTCGACACCTTGTAGAGTCCATGCTCCGTCGACACCTTGTATAGACCATGCTCCGTCGACACCTTGTATAGTCCATGCTCCGTCGACACCTTGTATAGTCCATGCTCCGTCGACACCTTGTATAGTTCATGCTCCGTCGACACCTTGTATAGTTCATGCTCCGTCGACACCTTGTATAGTCCATGCTCAATCGACACCTTGTATAGACCATGCTCCATCGACACCTTGTATAGACCATGCTCCGTAGACACCTTGTATAGTTCATGCTCCGTCGACACCTTGTATAGTTCATTCTCCTTCGACACCTTGTATAGTTCATGCTCCGTCGACACCTTGTATAGTTCATTTTCCGTCGACACCTTGTATAGTCCATGCTCCGTCGACACCTTGTATAGACCATGCTCCGTCGACACCTTGTATAGTTCATGCTCCGTAGACACCTTGTATAGACTATGCTCCGTCGACACCTTGTATAGTTCATGCTCCGTAGACACCTTGTATAGTCCATGCTCCGTCATGCTCCGTCGACACCTTGACACATGCTCCGTAGACACCTTGTATAGACCATGCTCGACACCGTAGACACCTTGTATAGACCATGCTCCGTCGACACCTTGTATAGTCCATGCTCCGTCGACACCTTGTATAGTTCATGCTCCGTCGACACCTTGTATAGTTCATGCTCCTTCGACACCTTGTTATAGTTCATGCTCCTTCGACACCTTGTATAGTCCATGCTCCGTCGACACCTTGTATAGTCCATGCTCCGTCGACACCTTGTATAGACCATGCTCCGTCGACACCTTGTAGGGTCCATGCTCCGTCGACACCTTGTATAGACCATGCTCCGTCGACACCTTGTATAGTCCATGCTCCGTCGACACCTTGTATAGTCCATGCTCCGTCGACACCTTGTATAGACCATGCTCCGTAGACACCTTGTATAGACCATGCTCCGTCGACACCTTGTATAGTCCATGCTCCGTCGACACCTTGTATAGTTCATGCTCCGTCGACACCTTGTATAGTTCATGCTCCTTCGACACCTTGTTATAGTTCATGCTCCTTCGACACCTTGTATAGTCCATGCTCCGTCGACACCTTGTATAGTCCATGCTCCGTCGACACCTTGTATAGACCATGCTCCGTCGACACCTTGTATAGTCCATGCTCCGTCGACACCTTGTATAGTTCATGCTCCGTCGACACCTTGTATAGTCCATGCTCCGTCGACACCTTGTATAGTCCATGCTCCGTCGACACCTTGTATAGACCATGCTCCGTAGACACCTTGTATAGACCATGCTCCGTCGACACCTTGTATAGTCCATGCTCCGTCGACACCTTGTATAGACCATGCTCCATCGACACCTTGTATAGACCATGCTCCGTAGACACCTTGTATAGTTCATGCTCCGTCGACACCTTGTATAGTTCATGCTCCTTCGACACCTTGTATAGTTCATGCTCCGTCGACACCTTGTATAGTTCATTTTCCGTCGACACCTTGTATAGTCCATGCTCCGTCGACACCTTGTATAGACCATGCTCCGTCGACACCTTGTATAGTTCATGCTCCGTCGACACCTTGTATAGTTCATGCTCCGTAGACACCTTGTATAGACCATGCTCCGTCGACACCTTGTATAGTTCATGCTCCGTAGACACCTTGTATAGACCATGCTCCGTCTACACCTTGTATAGTTCATGCTCCGTAGACACCTTGTATAGTCCATGCTCCGTCGACACCTTGTATAGTCCATGCTCCGTCGACACCTTGTATAGACCATGCTCCGTAGACACCTTGTATAGACCATGCTCCGTCGACACCTTGTATAGTCCATGCTCCGTCGACACCTTGTATAGTTCATGCTCCGTCGACACCTTGTATAGTTCATGCTCCTTCGACACCTTGTTATAGTTCATGCTCCTTCGACACCTTGTATAGTCCATGCTTGTATAGACCATGCTCGACACCTTGTATAGTCCATGCTCCTTCGACACCTTGTATAGTTCATGCTCCGTCGACACCTTGTATAGCCCATGCTCCGTAGTCCATGTTGCGACACCTTGTATAGTTCATGCATGCCTTCGACACCTTGTTATAGTTCATGCTCCTTCGACACCTTGTATAGTCCATGCTCCGTCGACACCTTGTATAGTTCATGCTTGTATAGTTCATCCGTAGACACCTTGTATAGACCATGCTCCGTCGACACCTTGTATAGTCCAGTCCATGCTCCATGCTCCGACACCTTGTATAGTCCATGCTCCGTCGACACCTTGTATAGTCCATGCTCCGGCGACACCTTGTATAGTTCATGCTCCGTAGACACCTTGTATAGACCATGCTCCGTCGACACCTTGTATAGTCCATGCTCCTTCGGCACCTTGTATAGACCATGCTCCGTAGACATCTTGTATAGTTCATGCTCCGTAGACACCTTGTATAGACCATGCTCCGTCGACACCTTGTATAGTCCATGCTCCTTCGACACCTTGTATAGTCCATGCTCCGTCGACACCTTGTATAGTTCATGCTCCGTAGACACCTTGTATAGTTCATGCTCCGTCGACACCTTGTATATGCTCCGTAGACACCTTGTCCATGCTCCGTCGACACCTTGTATAGTCCATGCTCCTTCGACACCTTGTATAGTCCATGCTCCGTCGACACCTTGTATAGTTCATGCTCCGTCGACACCTTGTATAGTTCATGCTCCGTCGACACCTTGTATAGGTCATGCTCCGTCGAATCAGTCTGTTCTGAAGGCTGTAGGGGGCTTAATAATAAACATCAGGATTCACTTGTATGTATACTTCATTGAATGGTCAACAGACTATTTCATGGTTAATAGGTAGTTCACACAACACTGCACATATCTCACTGTGCCAAGCAGCCTCTCAAAACATAGAAGGCATTTACCCTGAATTATCTTCTTTGCTAGTCAGTCACTGTATCAGAGAAACCTCTATGTGTTGAGTGAGTGACTCACTGGTCATGGAAAGCCGGTTTCTAAAGCGCTTGATCAACACAGACCAAGACAAGCTGCCTGTATTCAGCATAGTGGGAAAGGATCTCAGATAAGACAGCCGAGTGTCTAACTTTTCCACTGGAGGATCTATTGTGTTGTGGGTACTCTACGTCTCATCAGGCCTGGTGGAATGGGGAATGGAAGAGGACGCTCTCATTCACTTCCCACATGGTGCCCAGATGGCATGGTGCCCAATTCAACTCCAACCTGAACAACTAACTGGATCCTAGCCGACTGTGGGGCCATTGTCCATTTAAGATACAAGTGCTAGATTCACACGGCTATTTGTCGCCATGAGCCTAAAGGGTAGAGGGTGGGGCTTAGATTTACTCCCTAGGGATTAATCATTGGAGTTGTGTTTTTTGGGGGGTGAGAAACTGCAAATGAGTTTAAAACAATGTAATATTATTTATATGCAGTTTAAAAACAGAATGTCAGATTAATTGTGATGGTATCAATGACTATGTATGAATGGACAAAGCCATTGAACACGTGACACCATTAATTCCTATGTGAAGACTCAATAACGCATTAAAGCCGAATTAAGTCAGTTAAAATGGCTTCTCATAGAGGCATAAAGTGCAGTTTGAGCTACTCCAGGAAGTGACATTGCAGGCTAGCTCAGTGCTGCCCCCTCTCATTGAGTAACTCAATGTGAAGGCCGCCCGGGGTACTGCAGGCTGCCATTAGCAGCTAAACTATCCGTATAACTTCTTCTGTGTGCGATTTTAAAATAATTGTTTTTATGACATACACCTGGTGCATTAGAAGCAATTATTATTAGGGTACTAGGGGGTAACTAAGAATAATGTCTAATTGCTAACACAAAACGCAACGTTTGGAGAGAAAAATTGGTATGTGGTATGGTTGTCTTCAAAACAAGTTTTTATTTACACAAAGATTGACCACAAAGATCGCCATTTTTCCATTCACTATAATTGGTTATCCTGTTTTCTGCTTACAATGTCTGCAGTACCGCGGTTGGCCTTGAACTTCCGTGGCTTCAATGAGAGGGGGCAGTCATTCTCCCCTGGATGGTATATACGATGTATTGAACCAAGATCTTTTCTTAGATCGAAACTACAGGGTTGGTTTGGAACCATTGGCCCCTTGTTTGCTTGTAAGCTTCTCGTCATCCAGTCCAATCCACCTCAAACCATCACTGATTAAACATTTGTGGTGAAACGCCCAGTGAGTCAACTGTGTCATGTTAGCTGTGTCAGAGTACAGTTATTCCAAAATGTGTCTGACCCCTGGTGACCAGCATCACAGTATGCCTGGCCCGCCTGTCACCTCTCTGTCTGTCTCTGTCATTTCATCGTTTCTCTCCCTGATCCTAAAGTCTTTACCCTGGTCCAAGATCTGTTTGTGCTGTCTTGCCAAATCCTACAGTCGTTTCTTTTAACCTGGTCCCAGATCTGTTTGTGCTGTCTTGCCATTTGCCAACACCAATGGTTGTTGTTTACAAGACAGAACCAGGCTAGAAGTCTGAGCCTGTTACTGGGAACTTAGTGTGAATTGATGTGTTGTGACACATGCTGCAAGGGAAAAGGCCCATCTCCGGAGGAATGTGATCGCAGTATTGAGCTGCAGCTCTATGGCCCGTGGGTCTTGGTCTTTCCACTTGACTTTGATTTCACATCCCCTAGAGTCTCACACTAAAGACAGCAGTGTCTGCCAGATGAACAGTAGCCTATAGCAGGGTTTCCCCATCTACAGCCCTCCAGTACCACCAACAGCACACATTTGTGTTGTAGCCCCCAGACAAGCACCCCTGATTCAACTAATCATCAGGCCCTCAATGAGATGAATCAGGTCTGCTTGTCTGGGGGCTACAACAAAAATGTATGTTGTTGGGGGTACTGGAGGACTGGAGTTAGGAAACACTGGCCTATAAGCAATGAAGGAGAGAGGTAGTATTATGAAGTTTAACTCAATACATATGTATAAAAGAGGGAATAAAAGAGGCCTTAGATGCTTTGTTTTGGTCTCATATTTCATATTTCAGTAGGTCAACGGAAATATAAGAATCGCAGCGACCCTCCGAGAGAATAATAGTTTTATCTCCTATTCACGTGGCCTGCTGTACTTCCTGTTGTTGTCAGCTACAGGTGTGGCCCTGGTATTATAAAGTTACACCATTCAACATACTCTCGTCCTAGATACTGTACATAGTCATTTCTAAAGCGCCACTTGCTCTTTGGCTGTGTATGTTTACAAAATGCACTCCTAATTGTAGACGAGAAACAGTGTTTTAGTCTTAAACTAACACAATTTTCCCAGTCTTTCCTTGAAACAACCTGATTGTAGACTAATTAAAAGAGTGAGAAATTACAGACAGCAGAAAGCTTTTAACGATGCAACCAACACCCAGTATCCTTCTTCCCTGCTTAGGGAGTGAACGTTATTTAAATCTGACTTCTCTGAAATAAAAATGAATAGAAATGCCTTCTCTTCAGAAAAATATATTTTACCTAAAAAACAAAAACAAGTGACCCCTCCCCTATACCTCAAATAATAATGAAAACATCAAGTGGATAGCAGAGAACATGCCTACTGTTTACCGTCACTTCTTGGACACACCAGAGCCTTAGATATGCATTAGATAAGCATTAGGCCTATAAGGCAAAGCAGGATTTTTTTTATAGGGCACAGGGCCAGAAGGTTATGGGTTCACAGACCACCATGGACAAGAGTTAGAGTAGAGGTGTAAAGATCTTCTTTATAGTAAAAACATTGCATGAATCTATCATAGTATTTGCAGGTCTGAGAAAAAAAGCCTTTTATAAACATTTCATGCAATTCTATGTAATTTTACATATTAGCAGAATTTTAAAAATACCACACACATTACTGAAATTACAGATTCGGAATGGACAGAGAGATAGACTTTTGTGTTCATCTTATCATATTTCTCCAATGCCAAATCAACGAAACTGTCCCTGTCCCTGTAATTAAATCTGAGACATCATTTGGAATCTGAGCATGGTACTTTAAAAAGTTAAGCCTGCCTTTCCACCTCAGACAGAGAAAATGTTAAGCTTTACCTGCTGGCTACTCTTCTTCCGTGGCTTAACCCACTGAGAGAAGGTCACAAGTGTTTTCCTAAAAGCTGTCTGGGTTTAAACATCTTCTATTGTACAGAAAGTGAACAGCTTAGTCAATTGAAAGTGACAGAATTAGATTAGATTACTTCTCAAGCAAAGTAAATGTTTTGTCTCCCTGGCTATAGAAGGTTGTGAATGTCAAAGATACGAAACAATGATATCCCCATATGCATTGGAAACAATGATATCCCCATATGCATTGGAAACAATGATATCCCCATATGCATTGGAAACAATGATATCCCCATATGCATTGGAAACAATGATATCCCCATATGCATTGGAAACAATGATATCCCCATATGCATTGGAAACAATGAATATCCCCATATGCATTGGAAACAATGATATCCCCATATGCATGGGAAACAATGATATCCCCATATGCATTGGAAACAATGATATCCCCATATGCATTGGAAACAATGATATCCCCATATGCATTGGAAACAATGATATCCCCATATGCATTGGAAACAATGATATCCCCATATGCATTGGAAACAATGATATCCCCATATGCATTGGAGTCACGTCTTTCCCGGGTATTTTACAAGTTATTTCTAGCATAAAGTATCGCGGACCAAAGCGCTGTTATAGATCACTTTACATAATCAGATCCGTACATTTTTTTCAACATCTTAAGGCCTGTGCTTTTTGTTGTGTTCTTCTGACCACTGTTCTAACAGTTATTGAAGTCATGATTCCACTACCATGTTTTTGAGCCAGGTCGTTTGTGCCAAAAGCTATAGGCACAGTAGTCCCCCATTATCCTGAGCAGAATATCAAAGTATTGGGACTACTCAGCTTTTTTTCTTGTGTCTCTTCTACTGAGTTGGGGAAAGTCAGTATATTTGTGGTCGATGACAGTAGACAAGCTAAATATGGAATATCTATAGACGGTTGTTTTTTATCATACAATATGTTTGCAGATCTCGACAGATTCCTTTCTGCTGTTGCCTGAAACCAAGGTCCCCAAGTACTCCAGTTAAAAGATACTTCACAACAAGCATCGTATTGTATTGCTTTCCTCTCCTCCCATCTCCTGTCTTCTCTAATGAATCCGGCATTGATACTTGAGAAAAAAGGCAGTGTTTTTCAGTTTTACACCCTCTCCTCTGAATATTCCCTGCTTCGCTCTCTGAAAAAAATCCCATTTCGATATCCCACAGTGGGTTCAACCTAGCTCCCCCTCCTCCAAACACAACCACAGACGGTTGTGTTCGGGGGGGGAGGGCATTGTGTTCGAGGAGGGCAGTGTCACACAGACGGTTGTGTTCAGAGGGGAGGGCATTGTCACACAGACGGTTGTGTTCGGGGGGGGAGGGCATTGTGTTCGAGGAGGGCAGTGTCACACAGACGGTTGTGTTCAGAGGGGAGGGCATTGTCACACAGACGGTTTCTGTCACATTACTGCCAATATAATGCCTGAAGAAGGTCCTCTATTTTTCTCTTCATCACTTTAGCATGTCCATCAGGGCACTCTGCAAGTAGACCATGGCCCAGTTCCATTTCAGTCCCTACTGCCTAGCCCCCATCCCTTCAGTCTTCACATATCTGAAAGGACTGGACAGATATACCGTTGAACTGTACACCTTAGCCAAACACATGAAACAATTTAACATTTAACATTTCACAATTCACAATTCCTGACATTTAATCCTAGTACAAATTCCCTGTCTTAGGTCAGTTAGGATCACCACTTTATTTTAAGAATGTGAAATGTCAGAATAATAGTAGAGAGAATTATTTATTTCAGCTTTTATGCCTTTCATCATATTCCCAGTGGGTCAGAAATTTACATGCACTCAATTAGTATTTGGTAGCATTGCCTTTAAATTGTTTAACTTGGGTCAAATGTCTCGGGTTCCACAAGCTTCCCACAATAAGTTACGTGAATTTTGGCCCATTCCTCCTGACAGAGCTGGTATAACTGAGTCAGGTTTGTAGGCCTCCTTGCTTGCACATGCTTTTTCAGTTCTGCTCACAAATTTTCTCTAGGATTGAGGTCAGGGCTTTGTGATGGCCACTCCAATACCTTGACTTTGTTGTCCTTAAGCCATTTTGCCACAACTTTGGAAGTATGCATGGGGTCATTGTCCATTTGGAAGACCCATTTGCGACCAAGCTTTAACTTCCTGACTGATGTCTTGAGATGTAGCTTCAATATATCCACATCATTTTCTTTCCTCATGATGCCATCTATTTTGTGATGTGCACCAGTCCCTCCTGCAGTAAAGCACCCCCACAACATGATGCTGCCACCCCCATGCTTCACGGTTGGGAGGGTGTTCTTTGGCTTGCAAGCTTCCCCCTTTTTCCTTCAAACATAATGATGGTCATTATGGCCAAACAGATCTATTTCTGTTTCATCAGACTAGAGGAAATTTCTCCAAAAAGTACGATCTTTGTCCCCATGTGAAGTTGGAAACTATTTTGGAGCAGTGGCTTCCTCCTTGCTGAGTGGCCTTTCAGGTTATGTCGATATAGGACTTGTTTTACTGTGGATATAGATAGTTTTGTACCTGTTGCCTCCAGCATCTTCACAAGGTCCTTTGCTGTTGTTCTGGGATTGATTTGCACTTTTTGCACCAAAGTACGCTCATCTCTAGGAGACAGAATGCGTCTCCTTCCTGAGCGGTATGATGGCTGAGTGGTCCCATGGTGTTTATACTTGCCTACTATTGTTTGTACAGATGAACGTGGTACCTTCAGGCCTTTGGAAATTGCTCCCAAGGATGAACCAGACTTGTGGAGGTCTACAATGGCTGATTTCTTTTGATTTTACCATGATGTCAAGCAAAGAGGCACTTAGTTTGAAAGTAGGCCTTGAATACATCCACAGGTACACCTCCAATTGACTCAAATTATGTCAATTAGCCTATCAGAAGCTTCTAAAGCCATGATATAATTTTCTGGAATTTTCCAAGCTGTTTAAAGGCACAGTCAACTTAGTGTATGTAAACTTCTGACCCACTGGAATTGTGATACAGTGAATTATAAGTGAAATAATCTGTCTGTAAACAATTGTTGGAAAAATGACTTGTGTCATGCACAAAGTAGATGTCCTAACCGACTTGCCAAAACTATAGTTTGTTAACAAGAAATTTGTGGAGTGGTTAAAAAACAAGTTTTAATGACTCCAACCTAATTGTAAACTTCGACTTCAACTGTAAGTGAGTATTAGTTGAACTCATGAGTGAAATAACACACACACTAGACACAGCTAATGCAAAATGTGAACCTTCTTAATTAGCTTTTTTCCTCATCTCAGTGTAGTTTGTGTAGTCCACTCGACAGTAGATGGCAGCATTTCATGCATTTTTGTTAATTTATTTGCACTCAGATTACAATACCCCTCTCCATAATGATGGTGCCTCAATGCAATGGTTCCCTATTCAATGCTCCCCTCTACTGGTGGCTGTGTTTATTGTAAGCTCTTTACAGTAAATCAACTTCTCATAGCTATAACCCACAAGTACATCAGTGGAGGCTACTGAGGGGAGGACAGCTCATAGTAATGGCTGAAATGGAGTGAATGGAATGGTATCAAACACATGTTTTGGATAACATTCCATTCACTTCACTCCAGCCATTATTATGAGCCGTCCTCCCCTCAGTAGCCTCCACTGAAGTACATGGACAATTCATGGGCTACAAATCAATCAATTAATCTACTATTTATTGTCCCATTGCCAATCTCATCTTGTGAGGTGCTGTTGTAAATGATACTGTGTTCTCTGTTAGAGTAAGGGTGAAATATAAATACAGAACAATGTAGCGTGCTGAGCTGTTTGTGTGAGGCTCTGGATGGCCTGGGAGTGCTGAGCTGTTTGTGTGAGGCTCTGGATGGCCTGGGAGTGCTGAGCTGTTTGTGTGAGGCTCTGGATGGCCTGGGAGTGCTGAGCTGTCTGTGTGAGGCTCTGGATGGCTGGGGCGTGCTGAGCTGTCTGTGAGAGGCTCTGGATGGCCTGGGAGTGCTGAGCTGTCTGTGTGAGGCTGTGGATGGCCTGGGAGTGCTGAGCTGTCTGTGTGAGGCTCTGGATGGTTGGGGAGTGCTGAGCTGTCTGTGAGAGGCTGTGGATGGCCTGGGAGTGCTGAGCTGTCTGTGTGAGGCTCTGGATGGTTGGGGAGTGCTGAGCTGTCTGTGAGAGGCTCTGGATGGCCTGGGAGTGCTGAGCTGTCTGTGAGAGGCTGTGGATGGCCTGGGAGTGCTGAGCTGTCTGTGAGAGGCTGTGGATGGCCTGGGAGTGCTGAGCTGTCTGTGTGAGGCTCTGGATGTCCTGGGAGTGCTGAACTGTCTGTGAGAGGCTGTGGATGGCCTGGGAGTGCTGAGCTGGCTGTGTGAGGCTCTGGATGTCCTGGGAGTGCTGAGCTGTCTGTGAGAGGCTGTGGATGGCCTGGGAGTGCTGATCTGTCTGTGTGAGGCTCTGGATGGTTGGGGAGTGCTGAGCTGTCTGTGAGAGGCTCTGGATGGCCTGGGAGTGCTGAGCTGTCTGTGAGAGGCTGTGGATGGCCTGGGAGTGCTGAGCTGTCTGTGAGAGGCTGTGGATGGCCGGGGTGTTAGAGAGTGTTGTGTTGGGTCCAATGGCGGACTGGCCAGAACTGGAGATGGTGGTCAGTTCAGAGTCAGACTCAGAGCAGGAACCTTCAGATACAACTTGAAGGCACAAACCTAAACATGTAGGCTATGATTTTAGATGAATACGTGCTTTATTTATGAGATTATCAGTAGGACTGTAATCGGGGGCATACCTTGTACATTTGTATGTGCTATGATTGGTGTATTCCTAGTGAGTTTGAGGGTGCATCCATAGCCATAGCATACCTTGAAAACTCAGTGTTCAGATAGGCTACTTGTTGGTCAGTCCCAAATGTTTGTATTTTGTAATGTGGATAACTTTCTTCCCAGATGAACATAGTGGCCAAATGTATAACTAGTTTGGTACCCGTTGCATCAACAAATAGCCTACAAAATTAGCAGTCTGGTGGTTTGCATGAACAGGGTGGCCTGGGATGGAGTCAAATTCCCGGGCCAGAATGATTGTTTCAGTCCGCCCCTGGTTGGGTCCATACAGCTGTTCTTTAACAATGTGGGGTCCTGGCATGCTCTCACTGTAAATCCCCTTCCATAACCCTTAGCTAATTATTTGGAAGATCTCTACAGTCCTCTAATACTGTTTGCCAAGGACTATAGGATGTGTGTGTGCCTGCGTGCTTGCGCATGTGCGTGAAGGAAAGGAGCTTTTAAACAGCATTTTTTTTCTTTCAGCTCCATGACAAAATGTGTAGATTTGCAGGAAATTACTTTGAAAACAGCAAAATGTCCTCTCGCCTGCAAAGATGGAGGCCTCTAAAATGTTCTTTCCCAGGCCCATTGCCACGCCCCTGGCCACGCCCACCAACTAAATCCCTTTTTTATCCAGAAAAAAAGGTACATTGGCAATCCATGGTTTTCCCATGTTAAGGAAGGTAAATTAGTCTTAGATCTTTTTGTGATAAGCTGGATACTCTTCATAATACTTCACTTGGATAGTTTGCCTCAATTACACACAAATAGTTCAGATCTGTCACCAGCAGAAAATGTAACAGTGATAAGAACCCATTACAATATCCCAACCATTTTATGACAGTTAGTCCACCCATGTTGGGTTAATATAACACAACAGTGACAGTTCTTTAACCATGTAGACTCCCTAGCTAGGCAGTGACACTTCTTTAACCATGGAGACACCTAGCTAGGCAGTGACACTTCTTTAACCATGGAGACACCTAGCTAGGCTGTGTCAGTTCTTTAACCATGTAGACTCCCTAGCTAGGCAGTGACACTTCTATAACCATGGAGACACCTAGCTAGGCAGTGACACTTCTTTAACCATGTAAACCCCTAGCTAGGCAGTGACAGTTCTTTAACCATGTAGACCCCTAGCTAGGTAGTGACACTTCTTTAACCATGGAGACACCTAGCTAGGCAGTGACACTTCTTTAACCATGGAGACCCCCTAGCTAGACAGTGACACTTATTTAACCATGGAGACACCTAGCTAGGCAGTGTCAGTTCTTTAACCATGTAGACCCCCTAGCTAGACAGTGACACTTATTTAACCATGGAGACACCTAGCTAGGCAGTGTCAGTTCTTTAACCATGTAGACCTCCTAGCTAGGCATTGTCAGTTCTTTAACCATGTAGACCTCCTAGCTAGGCAGTGTCAGTTCTTTAACCATGTAGACCCCCTAGCTAGGTAGTGACACTTCTGTAACCATGTAGACACCTAGCTAGGTAGTGACACTTCTTTAACCATGTAGACCCCCTAGCTAGGTAGTGACACTTCTTTAACCATGTAGACACCTAGCTAGGTAGTGACACTTCTTTAACCATGTAGACACCTAGCTACGTAGTGACACTTCTTTAACCATGTAGACTCCCTAGCTAGGCAGTGACACTTCTTTAACCATGTAGACCCCCTAGCTAGGCAGTGTCAGTTCTTTCTCCATGTAGACCTCCTAGCTAGGCAGTGTCAGTTCTTTAACCATGTAGACCCCAAGCTAGGCAGTGTCAGTTCTTTAAACATGTAGACCTCCTAGCTAGGCAGTGACACTTCTTTAACCATGTAGACCCCCTAGCTAGGCAGTGACAGTTCTTTAACCATGTAGACACCTAGCTAGGCAGTGATTCTTCTTTAACCATGTAGACACATAGCTAGGCAGTGACACTTCTTTAACCATGGAGACACCTAGCTAGGCAGTGTCAGTTCTTTAACCATGTAAACCCCTAGCTAGGCAGTGACAGTTCTTTAACCATGTAGACCCCTAGCTAGGTAGTGACACTTAATTAACCATGGAGACACCTAGCTAGGCAGTGTCAGTTCTTTAACCATGTAGACCCCCTAGCTAGGTAGTGACACTTCTGTAACCATGTAGACACCTAGCTAGGTAGTGACACTTCTTTAACCATGTAGACCCCCTAGCTAGGCAGAGACACTTCTTTAACCATGTAGACCCCGAGCGAGGTAGTGACACTTCTTTAACCATGTAGACCCCTAGCTAGGTAGTGACACTTCTTTAACCATGTAGACCCCTAGCTAGGCAGTGCCAGTTCTTTAACCATGTAGACCCCTAGCTAGGCAGTGTCAGTTCTTTAACCATGTAGACTCCCTAGCTAGGCAGTGACACTTCTTTAACCATGGAGACACCTAGCTAGGCAGTGACACTTCTTTAACCATGTAGACCCCCTAGCTAGGCAGTGTCAGTTATTTCTCCATGTAGACCTCCTAGCTAGGCAGTGTCAGTTCTTTAACCATGTAGACCTCCTAGCTAGGCAGTGTCAGTTCTTTAACCATTTAGACCCCTAGCTAGGCAGTGACAGTTCTTTAACCATGTAGACCCCTAGCTAGGTAGTGACACTTAATTAACCATGGAGACACCTAGCTAGGCAGTGTCAGTTCTTTAACCATGTAGACCCCCTAGCTAGGTAGTGACACTTCTGTAACCATGTAGACACCTAGCTAGGTAGTGACACTTCTTTAACCATGTAGACCCCCTAGCTAGGCAGAGACACTTCTTTAACCATGTAGACCCCGAGCGAGGTAGTGACACTTCTTTAACCATGTAGACCCCTAGCTAGGTAGTGACACTTCTTTAACCATGTAGACCCCTAGCTAGGCAGTGCCAGTTCTTTAACCATGTAGACCCCTAGCTAGGCAGTGTCAGTTCTTTAACCATGTAGACTCCCTAGCTAGGCAGTGACACTTCTTTAACCATGGAGACACCTAGCTAGGCAGTGACACTTCTTTAACCATGTAGACCCCCTAGCTAGGCAGTGTCAGTTATTTCTCCATGTAGACCTCCTAGCTAGGCAGTGTCAGTTCTTTAACCATGTAGACCTCCTAGCTAGGCAGTGTCAGTTCTTTAACCATGTAGACCCCTAGCTAGGCAGTGTCAGTTCTTTAACCATGTAGACCCCCTAGCTAGGTAGTGACACTTCTGTAACCATGTAGACACCTAGCTAGGTAGTGACACTTCTTTAACCATGTAGACCCCCTAGCTAGGTAGTGACACTTCTTTAACCATGTAGACACCTAGCTAGGTAGTGACACTTCTTTAACCATGTAGACACCTAGCTAGGTAGTGACACTTCTTTAACCATGTAGACACCTAGCTAGGCAGTGACACTTCTATAACCATGTAGACACCTAGCTAGGTAGTGACACTTCTTTAACCATGTAGACACCTAGCTAGGTAGTGACACTTCTTTAACCATGTAGACCTCCTAGCTAGGCAGTGTCAGTTCTTTAACCATGTAGACCCCTAGCTAGGCAGTGACACTTCTTTAACCATGTAGACCCCTAGCTAGGCAGTGACACTTCTTTAACCATGTAGACCCCTAGCTAGGCAGTGACACTTCTTTAACCATGTAGACCCCTAGCTAGGCAGTGACACTTCTTTAACCATGTAGACCCCCTAGCTAGGCAGTGACACTTCTTTAACCATGTAGACCCCCTAGCTTGGCAGTGACAGTACTTTAACCATGTAGACCCCTAACTAGGCAGTGACACTTCTTTAACCATGTAGACCCCCTAGCTAGGCAGTGCCAGTTCTTTAACCATGTAGACCCCCTAGCTAGGCAGTGCCAGTTCTTTCTCCATGTAGACCTCCTAGCTAGGCAGTGTCAGTTCTTTAACCATGTAGAACCCAAGCTAGGCAGTGTCAGTTCTTTAAACATGTAGACCTCCTAGCTAGGCAGTGACACTTCTTTAACCATGTAGACCCCCTAGCTAGGCAGTGACAGTTCTTTAACCATGTAGACACCTAGCTAGGCAGTGACACTTCTTTAACCATGTAGACACATAGCTAGGCAGTGACACTTCTTTAACCATGTAGACACATAGCTAGGCAGTGTCAGTTATTTCTCCATGTAGACCTCCTAGCTAGGCACTGATACTTCTTTAACCATGGAGACACCTAGCTAGGCAGTGACACTTCTTTAACCATGTAGACCCCCTAGCTAGGCAGTGTCAGTTCTTTCTCCATGTAGACCTTCTAGCTAGGCAGTGTCAGTTCTTTAACCATGTAGACCTCCTAACTAGGCAGTGACACTTCTTTAACCATGTAGACCCCCTAGCTAGGCAGTGCCAGTTCTTTAACCATGTAGACCCCCTAGCTAGGCAGTGCCAGTTCTTTCTCCATGTAGACCTCCTAGCTAGGCAGTGTCAGTTCTTTAACCATGTAGAACCCAAGCTAGGCAGTGTCAGTTCTTTAAACATGTAGACCTCCTAGCTAGGCAGTGACACTTCTTTAACCATGTAGACCCCTAGCTAGGCAGTGACAGTTCTTTAACCATGTAGACACCTAGCTAGGCAGTGACACTTCTTTAACCATGTAGACACATAGCTAGGTAGTGACACTTCTTTAACCATGTAGACATGCTAGACACATGTAGATAGCTAGGCAGTGTCAGTTATTTCTCCATGTAGACCTCCTAGCTAGGCACTGATACTTCTTTAACCATGGAGACACCTAGCTAGGCAGTGACACTTCTTTAACCATGTAGACCCCTAGCTAGGCAGTGGCAGTGTCAGTTCAGTTCTTTAACCATGTAGACCTTCTAGCTAGGCAGTGTCAGTTCTTTAACCATGTAGACCTCCTAGCTAGGCAGTGTCAGTTCTTTAACCATGTAGACCCCTAGCTAGGCAGTGACACTTCTTTAACCATGTAGACACCTAGCTAGGTAGTGACACTTCTTTAACCATGTAGACACCTAGCTAGGTAGTGACACTTCTTTAACCATGTAGACACCTAGCTAGGTAGTTACACTTCTTTAACCATGTAGACCCCTAGCTAGACCCCTAGCTAGGTAGTGACACTTCTTTAACCATGTAGACCCCTAGCTAGGTAGTGACACTTCTTTAACCACGTAGACCCCTAGCTAGGTAGTGACACTTCTTTAACCATGTAGACCCCTAGCTAGGTAGTGACACTTCTTTAACCATGTATACACCTAGCTAGGTAGTGTCAGTTCTTTAACCATGTAGACCCCTAGCTAGGCAGTGTCATTTCTTTAACCATGTAGACCCCTAGCTAGGCAGTGACACTTCTTTAACCATGTAGACACCTAGCTAGGTAGTGACACTTCTTTAACCATGTAGACCCCCTAGCTAGGTAGTGACACTTCTTTAACCATGTAGACATCTAGCTAGGCAGTGACACTTCTATAACCATGTAGACCTCCTAGCTAGGCAGTGTCAGTTCTTTAACCATGTAGACCCCTAGCTAGGCAGTGTCAGTTCTTTAACCATGTAGACACCTAGCTAGGTAGTGACACTTCTTTAACTATGTAGACACCTAGCTAGGTAGTGACACTTCTTTAACCATGTAGACACCTAGCTAGGTAGTGACACTTCTTTAACCATGTAGACACCTAGCTAGGTAGTGACACTTCTTTAACCATGTAGACACCTAGCTAGGTAGTGACACTTCTTTAACCATGTAGACCTCCTAGCTAGGCAGAGACACTTCTTTAACCATGTAGACCCCTAGCTAGGTAGTGACACTTCTTTAACCATGTAGACCCCTAGCTAGGTAGTGACACTTCTTTAACCATGTAGACCCCTAGCTAGGCAGTGCCAGTTCTTTAACCATGTAGACCCCTAGCTAGGCAGTGTCAGTTCTTTAACCATGTAGACTCCCTAGCTAGGCAGTGACACTTCTTTAACCATGGAGACACCTAGCTAGGCAGTGACACTTCTTTAACCATGTAGACCCCCTAGCTAGGCAGTGTCAGTTATTTCTCCATGTAGACCTCCTAGCTAGGCAGTGTCAGTTCTTTAACCATGTAGACCTCATAGCTAGGCAGTGTCAGTTCTTTAACCATGTAGACCCCTAGCTAGGCAGTGTCAGTTCTTTAACCATGTAGACCCCCTAGCTAGGTAGTGACACTTCTGTAACCATGTAGACACCTAGCTAGGTAGTGACACTTCTTTAACCATGTAGACTTAACCATGTAGACATCCTAGCTAGGTAGTGACACTTCTTTAACCATGTAGACACCTAGCTAGGTAGTGACACTTCTTTAACCATGTAGACACCTAGCTAGGTAGTGACACTTCTTTAACCATGTAGACACCTAGCTAGGCAGTGACACTTCTATAACCATGTAGACACCTAGCTAGGTAGTGACACTTCTTTAACCATGTAGACACCTAGCTAGGTAGTGACACTTCTTTAACCATGTAGACCTCCTAGCTAGGCAGTGTCAGTTCTTTAACCATGTAGACCCCTAGCTAGGCAGTGACACTTCTTTAACCATGTAGACCCCTAGCTAGGAAGTGACACTTCTTTAACCATGTAGACCCCCTAGCTAGGCAGTGACACTTCTTTAACCATGTAGACCCCCTAGCTAGGCAGTGCCAGTTCTGTAACCATGTAGACCTCCTAGCTAGGCAGTGTCAGTTCTTTAACCATGTAGAACCCAAGCTAGGCAGTGTCAGTTCTTTAAACATGTAGACCTCCTAGCTAGGCAGTGACACTTCTTTAACCATGTAGACCCCCTAGCTAGGCAGTGACAGTTCTTTAACCATGTAGACACCTAGCTAGGCAGTGACACTTCTTTAACCATGTAGACACATAGCTAGGCAGTGACACTTCTTTAACCATGTAGACCCACTAGCTAGGCAGTGACAGTTCTTTAACCATGTAGACACATAGCTAGGCAGTGACACTTCTTTAACCATGTAGACACATAGCTAGGCAGTGTCAGTTCTTTCTCCATGTAGACCTCCTAGCTAGGCACTGACACTTCTTTAACCACGCAGACCCCTAGCTAGGCAGTGTCAGTTCTTTCTCCATGTAGACCCCAAGCTAGGCAGTGACACTTCTTTAACCACGCAGACCCCTAGCTAGGCAGTGTCAGTTCTTTCTCCATGTAGACCCCAAGCTAGGCAGTGACACTTCTTTAACCATGGAGACACCTAGCTAGGTAGTGACACTTCTTTAACCATGTAGACACCTAGCTAGGTAGTGACACTTCTTTAACCATGTAGACACCTAGCTAGGTAGTGACACTTCTTTAACCATGTAGACATCTAGCTAGGCAGTGACACTTCTATAACCACGTAGACTCCCTAGCTAGGCAGTGACACTTCTTTAACCATGGAGACACCTAGCTAGGCAGTGACACTTCTTTAACCATGTAGACTCCCTAGCTTGGCATTGACAGTTCTTTAACCATGTAGACCCCTAGCTAGGCAGTGACACTTCTTTAACCATGTAGACCCCCTAGCTTGGCAGGGACAGTACTTTAACCATGTAGACCCCTAACTAGGCAGTGACACTTCTTTAACCATGGAGACACCTAGCTAGGTAGTGACACTTCTTTAACCATGGAGACACCTAGCTAGGTAGTGACACTTCTTTAACCATGTAGACACCTAGCTAGGTAGTGACACTTCTTTAACCATGTAGACATCTAGCTAGGCTGTGACACTTCTATAACCACATAGACTCCCTAGCTAGGCAGTGACACTTCTTTAACCATGGAGACACCTAGCTAGGCAGTGACACTTCTTTAACCATGTTGACCCCCTAGCTAGGCAGTGACACTTCTTTAACCATGTAGACTCCCTAGCTTGGCATTGACAGTTCTTTAACCATGTAGACCCCTAGCTAGGCAGTGACACTTCTTTAACCATGTAGACCCCCTAGCTTGGCAGTGACAGTACTTTAACCATGTAGACCCCTAACTAGGCAGTGACACTTCTTTAACCATGTAGACCCCCTAGCTAGGCAGTGCCAGTCTTCCTGCATTCACACGTGTCTATAGGAATACTCTTATGCATTCACACATTTTACTATAAGAATACTGTGTGTGTGTGTGTGTGTGTGTGTGTGTGTGTGTGTGTGAGTGAGAGAGTTACATATGCATGTGTGCCTAACCTGTCAAACGGTGTAGTGGTCTACCAGCTGCTTCTACGCATCACCTCTCACTACTCTTAGTCGCTGAACCATGATCCTCCAGTTTGTTTATTTACCCTTCTGATACCCCAGTCCAGGTCAGCATGCTTGGTTGACTAACGTACATGAAATGGGTTTGAACCATCAGGTCAGAGAATAGCACAGACAGGGAGGGAACTGAAGGGAGGGTATGGAGAATGTCTGTGGGAGGTTGTGGAATGCTCATAAAGTCATATTGATACATTGACTATAGATCTTCATTAGGAGTGCTTGTCTCTCTGCTCTCTATGTAAAGGGTGGGGTTTTAATCTACTGTAGACTGGGTATAGAGTACTTGCAGGTACCAATGAACAAGCAGCAAAGCACAACCAAACAAGAATAGTTTATGTTGTCCAGTGCTACACTCTTAGAAAAAAAAGGTTCCAAAAGGGTTCTTCGGCTGTCCTCATAGGAAAAACCTTTTTGGTTCCACTTAGAACCCTTTTGTGTTCCATGTAGAACCCTCTGTGGAAAGGGTCCTACATGGAACCCAAAAGGGTTCTGCCTGGAACTAAAAAGGGTTATTCCAAGGGCTCTCCTTATGGGGACAGCTGAAGAACCCTTTTAAGTTCTAGATAGCAAAAACAATTCTAAGAGTGCAGCAATGTTTTGATGTAGTTTACCCTTCTATCTGTGCTCTAGATACATAATAAAGCTGAATGTCATGGAAGATGTTTGGACTGTTTTTTAAATGGTTTTTATTTCACCTTCATTTAACCAGGTAGGCTAGTTGAAAACAGGTTCTCATTTACAACTGCGACCTGGCCAAGATGAAGCAAAGCAGTTCGACACAGAACAACACAGTTACACATGGAATAAACAAACATACAGTCGATAATACAGTAGGAAAAAAAAGTGTGTATGTATATACAGTGTGTGCAAATGAGGTAAGATAAGGGAGGTAGGCAATAAAATAGGCCATAGTGACGAGGTAATTACGATATAGTAATTCAACACGGGAGTGATAGATGTGCAGAAGATGAATGTGCAAGTAGAGATACTGGGGTGCAAAGGAGCAAAATAAATAAATAAATACAATATGGGAATGGGTTAGTTGGATGAGGAGTGTTAAGCATGTCCCAGTTTAGGTCACAAGCAGCACAAGCTCTGAAGATAGATGGGGGGCAATCAATTCACATATGGTGTCCAGGGCACAGCGGTGAAAGACTTGTTTCTGGAAAGGTGGATTTTTAGAAGTAGAAGCTCAAATTGTTTGGGCACAGACCTGGATAGTATGACAGAACTCTGCAGGCTGTCTCTTCAGTAGATTGTCACTCCGCCCCCTTTGGCAGTTCTATCTTGTCCGAAAATGTTATAGTTAGGGATGGAAATTTCAGGGGTTTTGGTGGTCTTCCTAAGCCAGGATTCAGACACGGCTAGGACATCCGGGTTGGCAGAGTGTGCTAAGGCAGTGAATACAACAGACTTGGGGCGGCAGAGTAGCCTAGTGGTTAGAGCGTTGGTCTAGTAACCGAAAGGTTGCAAGTTCATATCCCTGAGCTGACAAGGAACAAATCTGTTGTTCTACCCCTGAACAGGCAGTTAACCCACTGTTCCTAGGCCATCATTGAAAATAATAATTTGTTCTTTAACTGACTTGCCTAGTAAAATTAAAATAAACGGTTACAGAAGTCAACAAATGAGAGCACCTGGGGAATGGAAGTGGAGCTAGGGGCTGCAGGGCCTGGATTAACCTCTTCATCACCAGAGGAGGAGTAGGATAAAGGTATGGCTAAAGGCTAGTTGTCTAGTACGTTCAGAATAGAGAGTAAAAGGAGCAGGTTTCTGGGCGTGATAGAATAGATTCAAGGTATAATGTACAGACAAAGGTATGGTAGGATGTGAATACAGTGGAGGTAAGCATAGGCATAGAGTGACGATGAGAGAGATATTGTCTCTAGAAACATTGTCTTTTAAACCAGGTGATGTCACCGCATGTGTGGGAGGTGGAACTGAAGGGTTAGCTAAGGCATATTGAGCAGAGCTAGAGGCTCTACAGTGAAATAAGACAATAATCACTAACCAGAACAGCAATGGACAAGGCATATTGAAATTAGGTGAAAGGCATGCATAGCCTAGTGGTCATAGGGGTCCAGTGAGTAGTTAAGCTGTCTGGAGACACGGAGATTCAGACAGCTAGCGGGCCGGGGACAGCAAGCTAGCAGAAGGGCCTTAGAGGTGCTTCGCTACGGAAGAAGTCTGTTGTAGCCTTCTCATGCGGTTCCATCGGCAGACCAGCCGTGATGGATTAGTAGGGTTCCGTGATGGATTAGTAGGGTTCCGTGATGGATTAGCAGGGTTCCGTGTAGTAAAGGTGCCCAGTCCAATTGGCAAAATAAGCAGGTTGTTGGGTAGCATCCAGCCATTTTAGCTGCTGTGACTTCATAAGGAAGGTATTCACTCCTCCGTTCCATGGGTGATTTACCCTGAGAGGAGAGGGTTACCTGGGCACCATGTCAACTCACAGAGGGAGGGAGAGAGTGAAGGTAGGGAGAGGAGGGAGGGAGGGAGAGGAGGGAGGGAGGGAGGGAGGTATGGAGAGGAGGCAGAGGGAGGGTGGAGAGAGAGAGACAACTTTGTTGTCCATCTTAGCTATGAATTAAGCTGGATTTTGTAAACGCTATTTTACAATTTGAATGTGGTTTACTGGTAAGTGGAATAGAACAGAACAATTGTATTATGCCAATCAGATTGAGAAACTTCTCTGGGCTTGCTTTTGAGCCAATAAATCAACTTATTTTTGACTCCATTGGAAATAAACAGTGTGAAAACCCAAGACTGGTGGAGAGAGGCCCATGCCACACTGGCAAGCCAGAAGAACATCCATTTTATTACCATTTCAAACCAGTCCAACTGAACCATAACAACCTACAGTTATCATCACACCAGTTCAAACCAGTCCAACTGAACCATAACAACCTACAGTTATCATCACACCAGTTCAAACCAGTCCAACTGAACCATAACAACCTACAGTTATCATCACACCAGTTCAAACCAGTCCAACTGAACCATAACAACCTACAGTTATCATCACACCAGTTCAAACCAGTCCAACTGAACCATAACAACCTACACTTATCATCACACCAGTTCAAACCAGTCCAACTGAACCATAACAACCTACAGTTATCATCACACCAGTTCAAAACAGTCCAACTGAACCATAACAACCTACAGTTATCATCACACCAGTTCAAACCAGTCCAACTGAACCATAACAACCTACAGGGGTTTAGGAGGGGTAGCAGGGTTGTGGGAGGTCTGTCTGTGTCAGGAGGAATGTGCAACAGCTGGATAGTGAAGGCGGACAGGGACAGGGGTGACGGGGTAACTGGGCATCAGGGGCACCCAGGACTGAGCCAGGCTGTGGGAACCATGGAGCGGGGAAATTACTGGAAGTTTTTCTCAGATGAGGCAATGGGCTGGCCGTTAGGCCCCTGGGGCCGAGAGCTTAAAACATCTATCAGATACGCTCCTCCTGAACCTCTCTGCTCTCAGCTGTTCTCCCTCATTTTCTTCATCCTTCGCTCTGTCTCATTTGGTCACTCACTCACTCACTCACTCACTCACTCACTCACTCACTCACTCACTCACTCACTCACTCACACAGCTGTAAAATAATGAATGACCTCAAAGGTATGGCCAGTTATGTCATATATTTTTACAAGAGCTGTGAGTAGATGATGGAGTTCACCAACCTATTCACATTTGTAATGGTAGTGGTGGCTATATGAACCCAGTGAATGGGTCTCCCTCCCTCTCTCTCTGTCTCTCTCTGTGTGTGGTGTGGTGTGTCTTCTGTGTGTGTGTGTGTGTGTGTGTGTGTGTGTGTGTGTGTGTGTGTGTGTGTGTGTGTGTGTGTGTGTGTGTGTCAGTGTGCATGTTCTCTTCATTGAGGACCGTGTGTATGAGGGGGACACACTCATCAACCTAGCAACAGGAGGGAGGGGCCAGAATGTGAGGGAGAAATTCATATTTACCAATGAAGCCCCTCTCGAGCACAGTAACCCCGCCTCCTCATGTGGATTTGTGTGTGTGTGTGTGTGTGTGTGTGTGTGTGTGTGTGTGTGTGTGTGTGTGTGTGTGTGTGTGTGTGTGTGTGTGTGTGTGTGTGTGTGTGTGTGTGTGTGTGTGTGTGTGTGTGTGTGATTCTGCAGTGGACTGGCGCATGGAGTGAAACAGTGAGCTGTGCTAGAGGGAGGGTCAGTGTGTGTGTGCATGCTAACAGTGTGCCTTATGGACAGAGGGGGCTTGAGTGACTGTTGACTAGCCGGCTAGTAGGTGGAGGAACAGTAAGAACACAGACAGAACTCCGTGCTTGTGTGATCCAGTGTTTGTTGTGGAATCTATACTCTCAGACTAGGAGGTTCTGGGTAACGGTGGGTTGAAGGAGCGGGATGTCTAAGATGACGTTGTGGTTGGGCCTCCTCCTGGCTCTCAGCGCAGGTCGTCTGGATGCTTGGTTCTGGAACAAGGACCTTGATCCTACTACCCAAGCCCCAACGAAGGCTCCGCCACTGGGCAAGGCAGGAGGACAGCTCAAGAGAGGTGAGGAGAACCTGGCAGGGGTTGGGGCAGAAATCATCAACGTGGCTGATGGGATCCGTAAGTTTGTGCAGACGTGGGACGCGACCCCAACCACTTGGACTGACAGAGGAGTGGCGAGCCCTACCACAAAGACGGTTAATAAGGAGGAGTCTGGGTCTGGGGAAGGATCTGGGTCTGGGTCTAAGGAAGGGTCTGGGGAAGGATCTGGGTCTGGGTCTAAGGACGGATCTGGGTCTGGGGAAGGATCTGGGTCTGGGTCTAAGGAAGGATCTGGGTCTGGGGAAGGATCTGGGTCTGGGTCTAAGGAAGGATCTGGGTCTGGGGAAGGGTCTGGGTCTAAGGAAGGATCTGGGTCTGGGGAAGGATCTGGGTCTAAGGAAGGATCTGGGTCTGGGGAAGGATCTGGGTTTGGGTCTAAGGAAGGATCTGAGTCTGGGGAAGGATCTGGGTCTGGGTCCAAGGAAGGATCTGGGTCTGGGGAAGGATATGGGTCTGGGTCTAAGGAAGGATCTGGGTCTGGGGAAGGATATGGGTCTGGGTCTAAGGAAGGATCTGGGTCTAAGGAAGGTTATGGGTCTGGGGAAGGATATGGGTCTGGGTCTAAGGAAGGATCTGGGTCTGGGTCTAAGGAAGGATCTGGGTCTGGGTCTAAGGAAGGATCTGGGTCTGGGTCTGAGATGGGTTCAGGATCAGGGTCTGGTTCAGCGTCTGGTGTAGGGTCTGGGTTTGGATCGAGGGCTGAGTCTGGTGTAGGTTCAGGGACCGGTTTGGGTTCGGGGTCAGGGCTTGGAGAAAGGGAAAGCTTGGTTTTCCCCACTAACCTAACAGGGGTGGTGGAGGATGTCCTCACAGGGGTTGAGGGGGTGAAACAGGGCGAACCAAAGACCAACCTCTCTGACATCACTTCTCATGACCACAATGGAACCTGCCACCTCGTGTCCTCTGATTGGCCGATCTGCATATCAAGGGGGTCGAAGCATTTCTCGCTGCCCAACTTCCTGAACCACACCTCTGTGGAGGAGGTTGGCGTGGCCCTGAGAGAGTGGGCGTGGCTGGCCAAGGCGGGGTGCCACCATGGAGCCGAATGGTTCCTCTGCCTCCTCCTGGTGCCCAGGTGCCCGCTGCCTGGCCAGGTGCTCGACAAGGTTCCCCTTCTGCCCTGCTGCAGCTTCTGCCAAGTCCTGCAAGACAGCTGCTGGCCAGCCCTGGATGACGGGCGACTTCCTGTAGAGTGTAATTTGCTGCCCGACAGGGATCAGGAGGCGGGGTTGCGGTGTCCGCCATGCGTGTCAGTTAGTCATCGGAAAGGTAAAACCGCGGGTTAGAATGTATCCTGTTTGGAGATACATTTTGAATCCGGTTGTCTGGTCAGCTGTGTGTGTGTGTGTGTGTGTGTGTGTGTGTGTGTGTGTGTGTGTGTGTGTGTGTGTGTGTGTGTGTGTGTGTGTGTGTGTGTGTGTGTGAGAGTGTGTGGGCGGGCATGTGCACGTTTAACACACCTTTGTGAAGCAGCATTGACACGCGTTATCCTTGTGTGGACTTTCAGTCAGGGACTGCTGATGATTGTACCTTGTTTTGGGGTCAATCATACTCCACTGCACGTGCTCAGAAGTGTGACATGAACACAAGCATGACTGACCGGCACTATAGACCACCAACCTGGGACCATTTGCATGTTGTGTATGAATGTTAACGTTAATAATAATGTTTTGTCTGCGTAGAGTGGAGACAACCCATGAAATATACACGAAGCATAAGACAAAATCATGCTACAGCATGTTGTTTTCCGACAATGGAAAATACATTTCCTGCATTCTTCCCAATGCAGCATTTATGAGTATTCAGCTATGCTCGTACTGTAGGTTGGACTTGTGATTCATGTGATGCAGTAAAGAAGCAAATGGAGAAGTGGAAAATGCACACTGTTTAGAATCTGTTCTCCAGGGTTCGGCCCCACAAAGGGACAGGAAGACTTCTATAAGCTCTACCTGGGCTTTAGCTCGGCAGGCTATGGCAGCTCAATAAATCATTCCCTGCTGAGTATGCATGGGAGTCTGAGTTCAGAGTCACAGGACATTAAACGCATCAAGCCATATTTGTCACACAGCTGTTTTCCCGTGGGGATTTGTAAGTGCTCAGGTTTCTTAGCATGTTATTGAAAATGTTTTCCATTGTCCGTGTTAACTTTACTTTTACCAAGTAGGGTAGGAGTTTAGATAAAGTTGAAAAGTTAGCGTAAACCATAGTCCTATAAAATAGGGGTTAGGCTGGAAAGCCACTATTTTTGGAAGGCTCATTTAAAAGAAATGCATAGCAGTGTACTAGTATATATATACAGTGGGGCAAAAAAGTATTTAGTCAGCCACCAATTGTGCAAGTTATATACTATTTTTCACCATAATTTGCAAATAAATTCATTAAAAATGCTACAATGTGATTTTCTGGATTTTCTTTTCTCATTTTGTCTGTCATAGTTGAAGTGTACCTATGAAGAAAATGACAGGCCTCTCATCTTTTTAAGTGGGAGAACTTGCACAATTGGTGGCTGACTAAATACTTTTTTGCCCCACTGTATGTCACTGTTTTCCTTTAGTTGTAATACATGACAGAATAGGTCAATATGAGACATGATAGAAAGACTGTTTCCTTATATTGGCTGTATTCATTTCATCGTAGTTTGTCTTGTTTTTGCCCGACAAGATAAATTACTTCAGAACATGTTCATTTGGTGCTTCTGTTTGCCAAGCAAAGCAGTGGAACAGCACGTGCTTGTCAGCATGTCGTTCTCTTCTGGGATGCATTCCTAGACTTGTACATACACACTGAATCACACACACACACACACACACACACACACACACACACACACACACACCACACACACAGTGCACTCTTTCCTTTGTTTACTTGAGTTCACTTGTCATTTGAGATGGGAGTTTAAATGGAAAGTCCCTGTTTTGTTGTGGAGTTGACGTTAGTCTGTTTTATGGGGACTGTCCCTTAGGCCTCTCTACCACTGTTGTGCCTTTTTCTATTCCAGTATCCTGTTTTACTGAGTTCACTAAGTGTGTCCTATCAGCATGAGAGGTGGAGATGGATGAAGGGATGCATGGGTTGATGGGTAGGCTGATGATGGACCTATAGGTAGAAGGATGGAAACAAACTATTACAAACAGCCATCTTAAGATTTGACTCAACTATCTGGCTGAAGAGGGTCAACCATCTTGTCTCTGTCAATCTACAAAGCATTTTCAGGCCACTATCTGTACCAATGGAATTTGGCTTGGTGGGCGACAATCAATCCGACCTTTATCGAGATTCGAGATTCACCACCTTCCTTTCATTGCCATCTTTATATTACACAGCCTCCATACTGTATTCTAGTATTTCTGGGACGCAATCAATGTCTGAAATCAGTGAGCATGAGGTTTGGAGTGTAGAATGTTTCTCGGAGGAGTGAATGATGCCTTCTCAGCAGAGCAGACTACTGCAGTCTGAACAATGGTTTCATCTCATCCACACTGGTGCTGTTATGGACAGTATGGGGTGCGTGGCTGGGGGTGGTAGATTCATGGACAATGATCTGCTCTGGGGAAGAGAGTTGCGATTCTGTCCTCTGGTTTGGGAGAAAGGGTGAGGGTGTCCTTGCGTTCCCCCTTCCAACAAGGAACTGTCTGATTCGGACCAGACCGGGGCACGGAATCTCCACGAGGGGTCATGGGTCGCACCCACATTTTTACACAGTGTGTCAGTGACAGTTGGATGTAAAGGGTCGAAATGAGTCAATGAAACGTCCAGTCATCCATGTGAAGAAGAGTAAAGAGAAAAACAGAGAAAGAGAGAGTCATTTGTGTCGGGGATTTACCAGTTCATTACATGTGAAGGTTCACATTGGTTCACTGGGAAACAAGTGGGTGGTATAGCATGCTTGTTGCCCGCATTGATGTTATCATGCAGTGGATCATGTTTCGTAATAAACAAGTGTTGATTTTTGTAATATCTGTTATTTAAATGGATGTTATAGGTATGTAGGTAGCAAAACCCTTGCTCTACAGTATACCAACTCAAATCACTGCAGACAGTTGAATTCCCAGAGGATTCCAAGTATGGGCAAAATCTCTGAAAGATGGGCCCTTGCCAGAGAAAACCTTGCTGCTGTGGCACCAAATGTTATGTTATGTTATGTGTGACCAATCCAACCATTAGCTTGAATAGCAGAATGGGACTGATTTTCAGCAAATTGAGCCAATGTACAAGGTTGGATTTAGTGATGTCATCTTTGTGGAGTGCTCTGGTTTCTTGTTTCCTGTTCCTCCATCAGTCATCTTTAACTGATATGGATTAAGGGCTGACCTGGGAACAGTGGAAATGCCATAGATGTTACAGCTGTGTTGCCTCACTCTGAAGTGTTAACTGATGGGCTTTCAGTTCTGGCACTGCTCCCCCTTTCTGTAGCTCTCCAGGTCCAGTTGGTCTGGTCATCTGGGATGTGTCACAGCTGGAGAGGTTGGACCATTCAGACTTTCTAACAGGGGGGGTCCTTGGAGAGGATGGAAAGTGGCGTTAGATACTCTATATCTCAAACACCAGCTGACATCTGTCTGTTTCTGGTACAGTAAGATCAGTGTTTCACATTAAAGCCTGTTCCAATGGTCTTTGATGGGCTCGTCACCACCTCTAACAAGCATTGCAAGTTAGCACCAATAAACAATGATGATGGTTTCACTTTTGGCTACGTACATTTATTTTATTTATTTTTTTCCCCTTTTTCTCCACAATTTCGTGGTATCCAATTGGTAGTTACAGTCTTGTCCCATTGCTGCAACTCCCGTACGGACTCGGGAGAGGCGAAGGTCACGAGCCGTGCGTTCTCTGAAACACAACCGTACCAAGGGTTGCTTCTTGACACAATGCCTGCTCAACCCGGAAGCCAGCCGCACCAATGTGTTGGAGGAAACACCGTGCACCTGGCGACCGTGTCAGCGTGCACTGTGCCCGACCCGCCACAGGAGTCGCTAGTGCGCGATGGGGCAAGGACATACCTGCCGGCCAAACCCTCCCCTAACCCGAACGACACTGGGCCAATTGTGCACCGGCCCATGGGTCTCCCGGTCTCGGCCAGCTGCGACAGAGCCTGGACTCTAACCAGGATCTCTAGTGACACAGCTAGTACTGCGATGCAGTGCCTTAGACCACTGCGCCTCTCGGGAGGCCACCGGCTACTTACATTATTGTAATGAAAGTACATTCTTATGTCCGTAAAAACTTTTTTTTTTTTTTGCTGGGTTAGTGTCTGCGGTAGTGTTGGGTTAGTGTCTGTGGTAGTGTTGGGTTAGTGTCTGCGGTAGTGTTGGGTTAGTGTCTGTGGTAGTGTTGGGTTAGTGTCTGCGGTAGTGTTGGGTTAGTGTCTGTGGTAGTGTTGGGTTAGTGTCTGCGGTAGTGTTGGTTAGTGTCTGCGGTAGTGTCTGCGGTAGTGTTGGATTAGTGTCTGTGGTAGTGTTGGGTTAGTGTCTGTGGTAGTGTTGGGTTAGTGTCTGCAGTAGTGTCTGCGGTAGTGTTGGTTAGTGTCTGCGGTAGTGTCTGCGGTAGTGTTGGTTAGTGTCTGCGGTAGTGTCTGCGGTAGTGTTGGGTTAGTGTCTGTGGTAGTGTTGGGTTAGTGTCTGCAGTAGTGTCTGTGGTAGTGTTGGGTTAGTGTCTGTGGTAGTGTTGGGTTAGTGTCTGTGGTAGTGTCTGTGGTAGTGTTGGGTTAGTGTCTGCGGGAGTGTTGGGTTAGTGTCTGTGGTAGTGTTGGGTTAGTGTCTGGGGTAGTGTCTGTGGTAGTGTTGGGTTAGTGTCTGTGGTAGTGTTGGGTTAGTGTCTGCAGTAGTGTCTGCGGTTATGTTGGTTAGTGTCTGCGGTAGTGTCTGCAGTAGTGTCTGCGGTAGTGAAAGGTTAGTGTCTGCGGTAGTGTCTGCGGTAGTGTTGGGTTAGTGTCTGCAGTAGTGTCTGCGGTAGTGTTGGTTAGTGTCTGCGGTAGTGTCTACGGTAGTGTTGGGTTAGTGTCTGCGGTAGTGTTGGGTTAGTGTCTGTGGTAGTGTTGGGTTAGTGTCTGCGGTAGTGTTGGGTTAGTGTGTCTGCGGTAGTATCTGCGGTAGTGCTGGGTTAGTGCCTGCGATAGTGTTGTGTTAGTGTCTGCGGTAGTGTTGGGTTAGTGTCTGCGGTAGTCTAGGGTTAGTGTCTGCGGTAGTGTTGGGTTAGTGTCTGCGGTAGTGTTGGGTTAGTGTCTACAGTAGTGTTGGGTTAGTGTCTGCGGTAGTGTCTGCGGTAGTGCTGGGTTAGTGTCTGCGGTAGTGTTGGGTTAGTGTCTGTGGTAGTGTTGGGTTAGTGTCTGCGGTAGTGCTGGGTTAGTGTCTGCGGTAGTGTTGGGTTAGTGTCTGTGGTAGTGTTGGGTTAGTGTCTGCGGTAGTGTTGGGTTAGTGTCTGTGGTAGTGTTGGGTTAGTGTCTGCGGTAGTGTTGGGTTAGTGTTGGGTTAGTGTCTGCGGTAGTGTTGGGTTAGTGTCTGCGGTAGTGTCTGCGGTAGTGTCAGTGGTAGTGCTGGGTTAGTGCCTGCGATAGTGTTGGGTTAGTGTCTGCGGTAGTGTTGGGTTAGTGTCTGCGGTAGTGTTGGGTTAGTGTCTGCGGTAGTGTCTGCGGTAGTGTCAGTGGTAGTGCTGGGTTAGTGCCTGCGATAGTGTTAGGTTAGTGTCTGTGGTAGTGTTGGGTTAGTGTCTGTGGTAGTGTCTGCGGTAGTGTTGGGTTAGTGTCTCTTTAGTAGTGTTGGGTTAGTGTCTGCGGTAGTGTTGGTTAGTGTCTGCGGTAGTGCTGGGTTAGTGCCTGCGGTAGTGTTGGGTTAGTGCCTGCGGTAATGTTGGGTTAGTGCCTGCGTGTAGTATTGGTTAGTGTCTGCGGTAGTGTTGGGTTAGTGACTGTGGTAGTGTTGGTTAGTGTCTGCGGTAGTGTTGGGTTAGTGTCTGCGGTAGTGTTGGGTTAGTGCATGCATTGTTTAGGCCACTCACTTCACAAAATGATGCTGCCATGTTATTCCAAATATGGAAGTTCATGATATTGCAGGTGACATACAGAGATCAGGTGACTATTTAACAGACATACAGTGCATTCAGTATTCAGACCCCTTCACTTTTTCCAATTTGCAGTCTTATTCTAAAATTGATTAAATTGTTTATTTTCCTCATCAATCTACACACAATGCCCCATAATGACAAAGCAAGAACAGGTTTTTAGATTTTTTGCAAATTTAAAATGTGCACTGTAGGCCATGGATTTTCCAATCTGGGGAGGTGGGAATATATTCCCTATTGGGATGGGACATCTGTACTACGTAATCAACAGGATATTCCCTTAATCTATATCTGACTGGGAATCCCTGGAACGCTGTAAGGTTCCCTATTACTGCAGTGCTGTGGAACGTCTCTGAGCGTTGCCAGGATAGCGTGAAGGATCAGACCAGTGTGGAGAATCATGGAATCATGTCAGATTGGGAACAGGGAAGGGAAGCTGCCTGCCTGGCCAGCCTCCCTGGTCCCATGTGGCTCAGCTGCTAAATGACTGAAATGAAATGTGATCCTGGGATGTGGTGGTGGTGTTCCCACGTTCTCCTCTGTCAACACGACATCTGCCTGCATGGGAATCCCCATTCAATGCAGTGCAACTCAGTCCCAGTTGATTTTGTATAGTGCAGTACAAGTGAGTGAGTAGATGGATTCTCTGTTATGACATCCATGTTGGTAAACATGGCTGGTATGTAACTGGCAATACTTTCTGACAGCTATAGTGGATACATTCCATATTCCTCTTTTGTTCTGCCTCTCTTATCTAACTTGTTTTTCATTATCGTTCCTTGTTATGTTTGGTAGACAGAAATCAGTTACTCCCTGAGGCTCTTTTGTGACTCGGGTTAGTGTTGAGTTAGTGTCTGCGGTAGTGTTGGTTTAGTGTCTGCAGTAGTGTTGGGTTAGTGTCTGCGGTAGTGTTGGTTTAGTGTCTGCAGTAGTGTTGGGTTAGTGTCTATGGTAGTGTTGGGTTAGTGTCTGCGGTAGTGTTGGGTTAGTGTCTGCGGTAGTGTTGGGTTAGTGTCTGCGGTAGTGTTGGTTAGTGTCTGCGGTAGTGTTGGGTTAGTGTCTGCGGTAGTGTTGGGTTAGTGTCTGTAGTAGCGTTGGGTTAGTGTCTGTGGTAGTGTTGGGTTAGTGTCTGCGGTAGTGTTGGGTTAGTGTCTGCGGTAGTGTCTGCGGTAGTGTTGGGTAAGTGTCTGCGGTAGTGTCTGCGGTAGTGTTGGGTTACTGTCTGCGGTAGTGTCTGCGGTAGTGTTGGGTAAGTGTCTGCGGTAGTGTCTGCGGTAGTGCTGGGTTAGTGCCTGCGATAGTGTTGTGTTAGTGTCTGCGGTAGTGTTGGGTTAGTGTCTGCGGTAGTCTAGGGTTAGTGTCTGCGGTAGTGTTGGGTTAGTGTCTGCGGTAGTGTTGGGTTAGTGTCTACAGTAGTGTTGATTAGTGTCTGCAGTAGTGTCTGCGGTAGTGCTGGGTTAGTGTCTGCGGTAGTGTTGGGTTAGTGTCTGTAGTAGTGTTGGGTTAGTGTCTGCGGTAGTGTTGGTTAGTGTCTGCGGTAGTGCTGGGTTAGTGCCTGCGATAGTGTTTTGTTAGTGTCTGCGGTAGTGTTGGTTTAGTGTCTGCAGTAGTGTTGGGTTAGTGTCTGCGGTAGTGTTGGTTTAGTGTCTGCAGTAGTGTTGGGTTAGTGTCTATGGTAGTGTTGGGTTAGTGTCTGCGGTAGTGTTGGGTTAGTGTCTGCGGTAGTGTTGGGTTAGTGTCTGCGGTAGTGTTGGTTAGTGTCTGCGGTAGTGTTGGGTTAGTGTCTGCGGTAGTGTTGGGTTAGTGTCTGTAGTAGCGTTGGGTTAGTGTCTGTGGTAGTGTTGGGTTAGTGTCTGCGGTAGTGTTGGTTAGTGTTAGTGTCTGCGGTAGTGTTGGGTAACAAGTGTTGCGGTTAGTGTCTGCGGTAGTGTTGGGTTATTTTTTTCCTTTTGTCTGCGGTAGTGTCTGCGGGTGTTGGGTTCTGTCGGTAGTGTCTGCGGTAGTGTTGGGTAAGTGTCTGCGGTAGTGTCTGCGGTAGTGCTGGGTTAGTGCCTGCGATAGTGTTGTGTTAGTGTCTGCGGTAGTGTTGGGTTAGTGTCTGCGGTAGTCTAGGGTTAGTGTCTGCGGTAGTGTTGGGTTAGTGTCTGCGGTAGTGTTGGGTTAGTGTCTACAGTAGTGTTGATTAGTGTCTGCAGTAGTGTCTGCGGTAGTGCTGGGTTAGTGTCTGCGGTAGTGTTGGGTTAGTGTCTGTAGTAGTGTTGGGTTAGTGTCTGCGGTAGTGTTGGTTAGTGTCTGCGGTAGTGCTGGGTTAGTGCCTGCGATAGTGTTTTGTTAGTGTCTGCGGTAGTGTTGGGTTAGTGCCTGCGGTAGTATTGGTTAGTGTCTGCGGTAGTGTTGGGTTAGTGACTGCGGTAGTGTTGGTTAGTGTCTGCGGTAGTGCTGGGTTAGTGTCTGCGGTAGTGCTGGGTTAGTGTCTGCGGTAGTGTTGGGTTAGTGACTGCGGTAGTGTTGGTTAGTGTCTGCGGTAGTGTTGGGTTAGTGTCTGCGGTAGTGTTGGGTTAGTGTCTGCGGTAGTGTTGGGTTAGTGTCTGCGGTAGTGTTGGGTTAGTGTCTGTGGTAGTGTTGGGTTAGTGTCTGTGGTAGTGTCTGCGGTAGTGTTGGGTTAGTGTCTGCGGTAGTGTTGGGTTAGTGTCTGCGGTAGTGTCTGCGGTAGTTTTGGGTTAGTATCTGCGGTAGTGTTGGGCTTGTGTCTGTGGTAGTGTTGGGTTAGTGTCTTAGTGTCTGCGGTAGTGTTGGGTTAGTGTCTCGGGAGTGTCTGCGGTAGAGCTGGGTTAGTGTCTGCGGTAGTGTTGGGTTAGTGTCTGCGGTAGTGCTGGGTTAGTGTCTGCGGTAGTGTTGGGTTAGTGTCTGCGGTAGTGCTGGGTTAGTGTCTGCGGTAGTGTTGGGTTAGTGTCTGTGGTAGTGTTGGGTTAGTGTCTGCGGTAGTGTTGGGTTAGTGTCTGCGGTAGTGTCTGCGGTAGTGTTGGGTTAGTGTCTGCGGTAGTGTCTGCGGTAGTGGTTAGTGTCTGCGGTAGTGTTGGGTTAGTGTCTGCGGTAGTGTTGGGCTTGTGTCTGTGGTAGTGTTGGGTTAGTGTCTGTAGTGTCTGCGGGAGTGTTGGGTTAGTGTCTGCGGTAGTGTCTGTAGAGCTGGGTTAGTGTCTGCGGTAGTGTTGGGTTAGTGTCTGTGGTAGTGCTGGGTTAGTGTCTGGGTTAGTGTCTGCGGTAGTGTTGGGTTAGTGTCTGTGGTAGTGTTGGGTTAGTGTCTGCGGTAGTGTTGGGTTAGTGTCTGCGGTAGTGTCTGCGGTAGTGTTGGGTTAGTGTCTGGGTTAGTGTCTGCGGTAGTGTTGGGTTAGTGTCTGCGGTAGTGTTGGGTTAGTGTCTGCGGTAGTGTTGGGTTAGTGTCTGTGGTAGTGTTGGGTTAGTGTCTGTGGTAGTGTCTGCGGTAGTGCTGGGTTAGTGCCTGCGATAGTGTTGGGTTAGTGTCTGCGGTAGTGTTGGTTAGTGTCTGCGGTAGTGCTGGGTTAGTGTCTGCGGTAGTGTTGGGTTAGTGCCTGCGGTAGTGTTGGGTTAGTGCCTGCGGTAGTGTCTGCGGTAGTGTTGGGTTAGTGTCTGTGGTAGTGTTGGGTTAGTGTCTGTGGTAGTGTTGGGTTAGTGTCTGTGGTAGTGTTGGGTTAGTGTCTGCGGTAGTGTTGGGTTAGTGTCTGCGGTAGTGCTGAGTTTGTGTCTGCGGTAGTGTTGGGTTAGTATCTGCGGTAGTGTTGGGCTTGTGTCTGTGGTAGTGTTGGGTTAGTGTCTGCGGTAGTGTCTGCGGTAGTGTTGGGTTAGTGTCTGCGGTAGTGTTGGGTTACTGTCTGCGGTAGTGTTGGGTTAGTGTCTGCGGTAGTGTTGGGTTAGTGTCTGCGGGAGTGTTGGGTTAGTGTCTGCGGTAGTGCTGGGTTAGTGTCTGCGGTAGTGCTGGGTTAGTGTCTGCGGGAGTGTTGGGTTAGTGTCTGCGGTAGTGCTGGGTTAGTGTCTGCGGGAGTGTTGGGTTAGTGTCTGCGGTAGTGCTGGGTTAGTGTCTGCGGTAGTGTTGGGTTAGTGTCTGCGGTAGTGTTGGGTTAGTGTCTGTGGTAGTGTTGGGTTAGTGTCTGTGGTAGTGTCTGCGGTAGTGCTGGGTTAGTGCCTGCGATAGTGTTGGGTTAGTGTCTGCGGTAGTGTTGGTTAGTGTCTGCGGTAGTGCTGGGTTAGTGTCTGCGGTAGTGTTGGGTTAGTGCCTGCGGTAGTGTTGGGTTAGTGTCTGTGGTAGTGTTGGGTTAGTGTCTGCGGTAGTGTTGGGTTAGTGTCTGTGGTAGTGTTGGGTTAGTGTCTGCGGTAGTGTTGGTTAGTGTCTGCGGTAGTGTCTGCGGTAGTGTTGGATTAGTGTCTGTGGTAGTGTTGGGTTAGTGTCTGTGGTAGTGTTGGGTTAGTGTCTGCAGTAGTGTCTGCGGTAGTGTTGGTTAGTGTCTGCGGTAGTGTCTGCGGTAGTGTTGGTTAGTGTCTGCGGTAGTGTCTGCGGTAGTGTTGGGTTAGTGTCTGTGGTAGTGTTGGGTTAGTGTCTGCAGTAGTGTCTGTGGTAGTGTTGGGTTAGTGTCTGTGGTAGTGTTGGGTTAGTGTCTGTGGTAGTGTCTGTGGTAGTGTTGGGTTAGTGTCTGCGGGAGTGTTGGGTTAGTGTCTGTGGTAGTGTTGGGTTAGTGTCTGGGGTAGTGTCTGTGGTAGTGTTGGGTTAGTGTCTGTGGTAGTGTTGGGTTAGTGTCTGCAGTAGTGTCTGCGGTAATGTTGGTTAGTGTCTGCGGTAGTGTCTGCAGTAGTGTCTGCGGTAGTGTTGGGTTAGTGTCTGCGGTAGTGTCTGCGGTAGTGTTGGGTTAGTGTCTGCAGTAGTGTCTGCGGTAGTGTTGGTTAGTGTCTGCGGTAGTGTCTACGGTAGTGTTGGGTTAGTGTCTGCGGTAGTGTTGGGTTAGTGTCTGTGGTAGTGTTGGGTTAGTGTCTGCGGTAGTGTTGGGTTAGTGTCTGCGGTAGTATCTGCGGTAGTGCTGGGTTAGTGCCTGCGATAGTGTTGTGTTAGTGTCTGCGGTAGTGTTGGGTTAGTGTCTGCGGTAGTCTAGGGTTAGTGTCTGCGGTAGTGTTGGGTTAGTGTCTGCGGTAGTGTTGGGTTAGTGTCTACAGTAGTGTTGGGTTAGTGTCTGCGGTAGTGTCTGCGGTAGTGCTGGGTTAGTGTCTGCGGTAGTGTTGGGTTAGTGTCTGTGGTAGTGTTGGGTTAGTGTCTGCGGTAGTGCTGGGTTAGTGTCTGCGGTAGTGTTGGGTTAGTGTCTGTGGTAGTGTTGGGTTAGTGTCTGCGGTAGTGTTGGGTTAGTGTCTGTGGTAGTGTTGGGTTAGTGTCTGCGGTAGTGTTGGGTTAGTGTCTGCGGTAGTGTTGGGTTAGTGTCTGCGGTAGTGTTGGGTTAGTGTTGGGTTAGTGTCTGCGGTAGTGTTGGGTTAGTGTCTGCGGTAGTGTCTGCGGTAGTGTCAGTGGTAGTGCTGGGTTAGTGCCTGCGATAGTGTTGGGTTAGTGTCTGCGGTAGTGTTGGGTTAGTGTCTGCGGTAGTGTTGGGTTAGTGTCTGCGGTAGTGTCTGCGGTAGTGTCAGTGGTAGTGCTGGGTTAGTGCCTGCGATAGTGTTAGGTTAGTGTCTGTGGTAGTGTTGGGTTAGTGTCTGTGGTAGTGTCTGCGGTAGTGTTGGGTTAGTGTCTGTAGTAGTGTTGGGTTAGTGTCTGCGGTAGTGTTGGTTAGTGTCTGCGGTAGTGCTGGGTTAGTGCCTGCGGTAGTGTTGGGTTAGTGCCTGCGGTAATGTTGGGTTAGTGCCTGCGGTAGTATTGGTTAGTGTCTGCGGTAGTGTTGGGTTAGTGACTGTGGTAGTGTTGGTTAGTGTCTGCGGTAGTGTTGGGTTAGTGTCTGCGGTAGTGTTGGGTTAGTGCATGCATTGTTTAGGCCACTCACTTCACAAAATGATGCTGCCATGTTATTCCAAATATGGAAGTTCATGATATTGCAGGTGACATACAGAGATCAGGTGACTATTTAACAGACATACAGTGCATTCAGTATTCAGACCCCTTCACTTTTTCCAATTTGCAGTCTTATTCTAAAATTGATTAAATTGTTTATTTTCCTCATCAATCTACACACAATGCCCCATAATGACAAAGCAAGAACAGGTTTTTAGATTTTTTTGCAAATTTAAAATGTGCACTGTAGGCCATGGATTTTCCAATCTGGGGGAGGTGGGAATATATTCCCTATTGGGATGGGACATCTGTACTACGTAATCAACAGGATATTCCCTTAATCTATATCTGACTGGGAATCCCTGGAACGCTGTAAGGTTCCCTATTACTGCAGTGCTGTGGAACGTCTCTGAGCGTTGCCAGGATAGCGTGAAGGATCAGACCAGTGTGGAGAATCATGGAATCATGTCAGATTGGGAACAGGGAAGGGAAGCTGCCTGCCTGGCCAGCCTCCCTGGTCCCATGTGGCTCAGCTGCTAAATGACTGAAATGAAATGTGATCCTGGGATGTGGTGGTGGTGTTCCCACGTTCTCCTCTGTCAACACGACATCTGCCTGCATGGGAATCCCCATTCAATGCAGTGCAACTCAGTCCCAGTTGATTTTGTATAGTGCAGTACAAGTGAGTGAGTAGATGGATTCTCTGTTATGACATCCATGTTGGTAAACATGGCTGGTATGTAACTGGCAATACTTTCTGACAGCTATAGTGGATACATTCCATATTCCTCTTTTGTTCTGCCTCTCTTATCTAACTTTTTCATTATCGTTCCTTGTTATGTTTGGTAGACAGAAATCAGTTACTCCCTGAGGCTCTTTTGTGACTCGGGTTAGTGTTGAGTTAGTGTCTGCGGTAGTGTTGGTTTAGTGTCTGCAGTAGTGTTGGGTTAGTGTCTGCGGTAGTGTTGGTTTAGTGTCTGCAGTAGTGTTGGGTTAGTGTCTATGGTAGTGTTGGGTTAGTGTCTGCGGTAGTGTTGGGTTAGTGTCTGCGGTAGTGTTGGGTTAGTGTCTGCGGTAGTGTTGGTTAGTGTCTGCGGTAGTGTTGGGTTAGTGTCTGCGGTAGTGTTGGGTTAGTGTCTGTAGTAGCGTTGGGTTAGTGTCTGTGGTAGTGTTGGGTTAGTGTCTGCGGTAGTGTTGGGTTAGTGTCTGCGGTAGTGTCTGCGGTAGTGTTGGGTAAGTGTCTTAGTGTCTGCGGTAGTGTTGGTTACTGTTAGTGTCTGCGGTAGTGTTGGGTAAGTGTCTGCGGTAGTGTCTGCGGTAGTGCTGGGTTAGTGCCTGCGATAGTGTTGTGTTAGTGTCTGCGGTAGTGTTGGGTTAGTGTCTCGGTAGTCTAGGGTTAGTGTCTGCGGTAGTGTTGGGTTAGTGTCTGCGGTAGTGTTGGGTTAGTGTCTACAGTAGTGTTGATTAGTGTCTGCAGTAGTGTCTGCGGTAGTGCTGGGTTAGTGTCTGCGGTAGTGTTGGGTTAGTGTCTGTAGTAGTGTTGGGTTAGTGTCTGCGGTAGTGTTGGTTAGTGTCTGCGGTAGTGCTGGGTTAGTGCCTGCGATAGTGTTTTGTTAGTGTCTGCGGTAGTGTTGGGTTAGTGCCTGCGGTAGTATTGGTTAGTGTCTGCGGTAGTGTTGGGTTAGTGACTGCGGTAGTGTTGGTTAGTGTCTGCGGTAGTGCTGGGTTAGTGTCTGCGGTAGTGCTGGGTTAGTGTCTGCGGTAGTGTTGGGTTAGTGACTGCGGTAGTGTTGGTTAGTGTCTGCGGTAGTGTTGGGTTAGTGTCTGCGGTAGTGTTGGGTTAGTGTCTGTGGTAGTGTTGGGTTAGTGTCTGCGGTAGTGTTGGGTTAGTGTCTGTGGTAGTGTTGGGTTAGTGTCTGTGGTAGTGTTGGGTTAGTGTCTGTGGTAGTGTCTGTAGTGTTGGGTTAGTGTCTGCGGTAGTGTTGGGTTAGTGTCTTAGTGTCTGCGGTAGTTTTGGGTTAGTGTCTGCGGTAGTGTTGGGCTTGTGTCTGTGGTAGTGTTGGGTTAGTGTCTGCGGTAGTGTCTGCGGGAGTGTTGGGTTAGTGTCTGCGGGAGTGTCTGCGGTAGAGCTGGGTTAGTGTCTGCGGTAGTGTTGGGTTAGTGTCTGCGGTAGTGCTGGGTTAGTAGTGTTGGGTTAGTGTCTGCGGTAGTGCTGGGTTAGTGTCTGCGGTAGTGTTGGGTTAGTGTCTGTGGTAGTGTTGGGTTAGTGTCTGCGGTAGTGTTGGGTTAGTGTCTGCGGTAGTGTCTGCGGTAGTGTTGGGTTAGTGTCTGCGGTAGTGTCTGCGGTAGTGTTGGGTTAGTGTCTGCGGTAGTGTTGGGTTAGTGTCTGCGGTAGTGTTGGGCTTGTGTCTGTGGTAGTGTTGGGTTAGTGTCTGCGGTAGTGTGCGGGAGTGTTGGGTTAGTGTCTGCGGTAGTGTCTGCGGTAGAGCTGGGTTAGTGTCTGTAGTGTTGGGTTAGTGTCTGCGGTAGTGCTGGGTTAGTGTCTGGGTAGTGTTGGGTTAGTGTCTGTGGTAGTGTTGGGTTAGTGTCTGCGGTAGTGTTGGGTTAGTGTCTGCGGTAGTGTCTGCGGTAGTGTTGGGTTAGTGTCTGCGGTAGTGTCTGCGGTAGTGTTGGGTTAGTGTCTGCGGTAGTGTTGGGTTAGTGTCTGCGGTAGTGTTGGGTTAGTGTCTGTGGTAGTGTTGGGTTAGTGTCTGTGGTAGTGTCTGCGGTAGTGCTGGGTTAGTGCCTGCGATAGTGTTGGGTTAGTGTCTGCGGTAGTGTTGGTTAGTGTCTACGGTAGTGCTGGGTTAGTGTCTGCGGTAGTGTTGGGTTAGTGCCTGCGGTAGTGTTGGGTTAGTGCCTGCGGTAGTGTCTGCGGTAGTGTTGGGTTAGTGTCTGTGGTAGTGTTGGGTTAGTGTCTGTGGTAGTGTTGGGTTAGTGTCTGTGGTAGTGTTGGGTTAGTGTCTGCGGTAGTGTTGGGTTAGTGTCTGCGGTAGTGCTGAGTTTGTGTCTGCGGTAGTGTTGGGTTAGTATCTGCGGTAGTGTTGGGCTTGTGTCTGTGGTAGTGTTGGGTTAGTGTCTGCGGTAGTGTCTGCGGTAGTGTTGGGTTAGTGTCTGCGGTAGTGTTGGGTTACTGTCTGCGGTAGTGTTGGGTTAGTGTCTGCGGTAGTGTTGGGTTAGTGTCTGCGGGAGTGTTGGGTTAGTGTCTGCGGGAATGTTGGGTTAGTGTCTGCGGTAGTGTCTGCGGTAGTGCTGGGTTAGTGTCTGCGGTAGTGTTGGGTTAGTGTCTGCGGTAGTGTTGGGTTAGTGTCTGTGGTAGTGTTGGGTTAGTGTCTGTGGTAGTGTTGTGTTAGTGTCTGTGGTAGTGTTGGGTTAGTGTCTGTGGTAGTGTTGGGTTAGTGTCTGCGGTAGTGTTGGGTTAATGTCTGCGGTAGTGTCTGCGGTAGTGCTGAGTTAGTGTCTGCGGTAGTGTTTGGTTAGTAGCTGCGGTAGTGTTGGGTTAGTATCTAAGGTAGTGTTTGGTTAGTGTTGGGCTAACCGGGCCACAGCTGTGACTGCCCTAGCGCCCTGTCAGATCGACCAATAACAGGTGCATCCGATGAGAAGCTGCCTCCCCCTCGCCCTCTCTGCCTCCCACTAATTGGCTGAAATCCCACAGGATCTTCAGCTAAGCTTCGGTTGACTTGCAGGTTTAGAATGTAGATAGCATAACAGCAGTGTCCAGTGAGACCCTAGCTGGCTTAGCAATATGGTGTGGGAGTGAGTACAGACTGTACAGACTAAGTGGTGTTGCTGTGTTAGTGTGTAGAAACATATGTTTGGGATTAGTCCAAAAAGTGTTGAGTCTCTTGTTCCAATTCCTTTTAGGATGAGGTACAATAGTCCTTCTGTATTGGTTGCTGTCCAAGGGCTGCACCCAAGTAGTATCCAATAGTCAAATAAATGCCATTCACACAAGTCACAACTGGAAGTATGATACTAATATGAGACATGATGCATTTTAAAATGTAGGCTTACTCAACCACCTGAAAGGGCATTTATAGATTTAGCCCGTGATAACTTGTAGAATAAACACTGGCTAGAATGCGATTTTAACCAATCAGCATTCAGGATTTAGACCCACCCGTTGTATAATCTTCATTATAAACTGAGTGGTTAGAATCCTGAATGCTGATTGGCTGACAGCCATGGTATATCAGACCCTATACCATAGGTGTTACTGCTTTAATTACATTGGTAACCCGTTTATAATAGCAATAAGGCACCTAGGGGGTTTGTGGTATATGGCCAATATACCACGGCTAATGGCGGTATCCAGGCACTCCGCGCTGCTTCGTGCATAAGAACAGCCCTTATCCGTGGTATATTGCCCATATACCACACCCCCCCCGTGCCTTATTGTTTAAGTATGATATGATATTGCACTTACTTATGAATGCCACTTTTGCCCATTGAGAAGTTAGATCCCCTTAAGGATACACTATTAGCTATTGGAATAACTCCTCATGGTTCAGTCTAGATCCTCTGAGACTTAATGACTTGTGTTACAGAGTTCACTTCCCCTGTTTAAGTTTACATCACTGGAGGGATAGGAAATCTCAAGTATCTCTGGTTCGTGTAACATTCACATTGTACAGTGTGGGCTTTTCTGTAAACATCTGTCATAAATCTACTCTGACAGTTCACCCATGAGAGGATGTCTGTCTGTCCAGTGTTTAGTTCCCTAGAGGTGCTATTTCATGTGAATGTGATGGTTAGTCTCATGTAATTTCCTCATTTCCCTCTAGGCTATTTGAGTCCATGGGAACTGGATTACAGTCAGACGTTTTTCCATGCTAAAACAGCCCAAGTTAATTTGACACAGTCTTTGCCTGCTGAACCCCAAAACTCTCTCCATAAAGGCTTATTTTAATTGTATTTTACATCTACTACCTAGCTTGGTCAGTCAGGCTTACTGCTGAGCTTGAAAGATAATGTGAGCATCATCACATATCATTTTTTGTTGTTGAAACGATGTGGAAACAACGTTGATTCAACCAGTTTTTGCCCAGTGGCCATGTTTACTCCACTGCACATGTATGGGTATGGCCTGAGGCACTCATCCTGGCTAAGTCACTTGGTGAAGCACAGCACACCAATCAAGGCATAATGCTTTCTAATCTGCTACTGCACTGTACCCTTGTACCCTTGGGTAACCTCATGTCAATGATAAAGTACTCTGTGTATGCTTACTCTATGCCCTTAACAACTGACTCAGGATCAGTTTGGCTGTTCAGCTGAGGGTTAAGTTTGGGGGTATGGTAAAGGAAGATGGTACACGCTTAGAAAAAAAGGAGCTGTCTAGAAGCTAAAATGATTATTCGGCTGTCCCCATAGTAGAACCCTTTTTGATTCCAGGTAGAACTAGGGTTGCAAAGCTACCAGTAGTTTACCAAAGATCTTGTCTTCATGTAGACTAGTCTGAAAGAAGCCCTGGGCACTTCATGTAGACTAGTCTGAAAGAAGCCCTGGGCACTTCATGTAGACTAGTCTGAAAGAAGCCCTGGGCACTTCATGTAGACTAGATCTGAAAGAAGTCCTGGGCACTTCATGTAGACTAGTCTGAAAGAAGCCCTGGGCACTTCATGTAGACTAGATCTGAAAGACACCCTGGGCACTTCATGTAGACTAGTCTAAAAGAAGCCCTGGGCACTTCATGTAGACTAGTCTGAAAGAAGCCCTGGGCACTTCATGTAGACTAGTCTGAAAGAAGCCCTGGGCACTTCATGTAGACTAGATCTGAAAGACACCCTGGGCACTTCATGTAGACTAGTCTGAAAGAAGCCCTGGGCACTTCATGTAGACTAGTCTGAAAGAAGCCCTGGGCACTTCATGTAGACAAGATCTGAAAGACACCCTGGGCACTTCATGTAGACTAGTCTGAAATAAGCCCTGGGCACTTCATGTAGACAAGATCTGAAAGAAGCCCTGGGCACTTCATGTAGACTAGTCTGAAAGAAGCCCTGGGCACTTCATGTAGACTAGTCTGAAAGAATTGGACAAATCAGAATGCAAGGTGACATATTTATTATACTGCTATCCAATGTTTTCAGATCTACACAGTGCCCTGGGACCTAAGTTAGGGCTAGTGCTTTGTTTCTGAACTGGGCCAATGGGACTCCTGTACTGTAAGCGCTGGCTTCGTGTGTGTAACCTCACCTCCTGTCCTGTCTCCTCCCCTGCAGCAGAGAGTGGTGTGACTCTACTGCAGCTGATCGGAGACCTGCCTCCTGATGATTCCCAGGCCGGTCCGGGGGGGAAACCCGCCTACTACTTCGGAGGGCAGGACGGGCTGACTGCTGCGGGACAGCCGGCCCTGGCCCACCTCCCCAACCCCTTCTACAGAGACTTCTCCCTGGTCTTCCAAATCCTACCCTCCAGCCCCGGGGTCCTCTTCTCCATCACAGACGCCTCCCAGAAGTTCATGTACGTGGGGGTGAAGCTGAGCGCCCCGGATGCTGACGGCAGGAATCAGAAGATTCTGTTCTACTACACAGAGCCCGACTCTGAGGCCTCGTACCTGGCCGCTAGTTTCACCGTGCCCTCCCTGGACCTAGTCTCCTGGACCAAGTTCTCTCTGTCCGTGTTCAACGACCAGGTGACCTTCTTCATGGGGTGCGACGCCTCTGGGAAGACGGTGAAGTTGGAGCGCTCGCCGGATGACATGGAGCTGGACAGCGGGGCGGGCATCTTCGTGGGTCAGGCGGGAGGCGCGGACCCTGACAGGTTCGAGGTACAGTATGGATCGCCAACCACACCTCTAATGCTGACCTGACCACACATATTTACCTCAAACTTTATTGTTCTCTCATGTAACACATCTTTATTTTTCCCTCATGTAAAACATCTTTATTGTTCCCTCATGTAAAACATCTTTAATGTTCTCTCATGTGAAACATCTTTATTGTTCTCTCATGTAAAACATTGGTATGTATAACTCTTCCTCTAAAGTCTCTGTTGTCCTGCATCCCCACCCTCAACCCTCGCTCTGGTGTCAAACCCCATGTGACCATCACGTGTTTAGACGGGTCAGTGACTATGCTGAGGGGTCAAAGTTGAAAGGCCAGACGTCAGGCCAGGTCAGCAAATAGATTTACTAGAGGGAGGAGGGGTTAGTAGTGCTGTGTTAGTGAGATGTGACTGGCTGTCTGGCTTTCCTGTTGCCAGTGACACATACCTGACTGAGATTCCTGAGGGAGCGATTAGTGAGGGATTTACCCCCAAACAACGTGTGGGTTTAGGTTTCATCTCACTCACACCTGCTGTTTTTAACAGACAGTGTGTTGAAACGTGCATTCTCATAGTCTAACTCTATTAGGCCCCTGGGAGAGATTTAGAACCCTGTCATTCTCATAGTCTAACTCTATCAGGCCCCTGGGAGAGATTTAGAACCCTGTCATTCTCATAGTCTAACTCTATCAGGCCCCTGGGAGAGATTTAGAACCCTGTCATTCTCATAGTCTAACTCTATCAGGCCCCTGGGAGAGATTTAGAACCCTGTCATTCTCATAGCCTAACTCTATCAGGCCCCTGGGAGAGATTTAGAACCCTGTCATTCTCATAGTCTAACTCTATCAGGCCCCTGGGAGAGATTTAGAACCCTGTCATTCTCATAGTCTAACTCTATCAGGCCCCTGGGTGAGATTTAGAACCATGTCATTCTCATAGTCTAACTCTATCAGGCCCCTGGTAGAGATGTAGAACCATGTCATTCTCATAGTCTAACTCTATTAGGCCCCTGGGAGAGATGTAGAACCCTGTCATTCTCATAGTCTAACTCTATTAGGCCCCTGGGAGAGATTTAGAACCCTGTCATTCTCATAGTCTAACTCTATCAGGCCCCTGGGAGAGATTTAGAACCCTGTCATTCTCATAGTCTAACTCTATCAGGCCCCTGGGAGAGATTTAGAACCCTGTCATTCTCATAGTCTAACTCTATCAGGCCCCTGGAAGAGATTTAGAACCCTGTCATTCTCATAGTCTAACTCTATCAGGCCCCTGGGAGAGATTTAGAACCCTGTCATTCTCATAGTCTAACTCTATCAGGCCCCTGGGAGAGATTTAGAACCCTGTCATTCTCATAGTCTAACTCTATCAGGCCCCTGGGTGAGATTTAGAACCATGTCATTCTCATAGTCTAACTCTATCAGGCCCCTGGGAGAGATTTAGAACCATGTCATTCTCATAGTCTAACTCTATCAGGCCCCTGGGAGAGATTTAGAACCCTGTCATTCTCATAGTCTAACTCTATCAGGCCCCTGGGAGAGATTTAGAACCCTGTCATTCTCATAGTCTAACTCTATCAGGCCCCTGGGAGAGATTTAGAACCCTGTCATTCTCATAGTCTAACTCTATCAGGCCCCTGGGAGAGATTTAGAACCATGTCATTCTCATAGTCTAACTCTATCAGGCCCCTGGTAGAGATGTAGAACCCTGTCATTCTCATAGTCTAACTCTATTAGGCCCCTGGGAGAGATTTAGAACCCTGTCATTCTCATAGTCTAACTCTATCAGGCCCCTGGGAGAGATTTAGAACCATGTCATTCTCATAGTCTAACTCTATCAGGCCCCTGGGAGAGATTTAGAACCCTGTCATTCTCATAGTCTAACTCTATTAGGCCCCTGGGAGAGATTTAGAACCATGTCATTCTCATAGTCTAACTCTATCAGGCCCCTGGGAGAGATTTAGAACCCTGTCATTCTCATAGTCTAACTCTATCAGGCCCCTGGGAGAGATTTAGAACCCTGTCATTCTCATAGTCTAACTCTATCAGGCCCCTGGGAGAGATTTAGAACCATGTCATTCTCATAGTCTAACTCTATCAGGCCCCTGGGAGAGATGTAGAACCCTGTCATTCTCATAGTCTAACTCTATCAGGCCCCTGGGAGAGATGTAGAACCCTGTCATTCTCATAGTCTAACTCTATTAGGCCCCTGGGAGAGATTTAGAACCATGTCATTCTCATAGTCTAACTCTATTAGGCCCCTGGGAGAGATTTAGAACCCTGTCATTCTCATAGTCTAACTCTATCAGGCCCCTGGGAGAGATTTAGAACCATGTCATTCTCATAGTCTAACTCTATCAGGCCCCTGGTAGAGATGTAGAACCCTGTCATTCTCATAGTCTAACTCTATTAGGCCCCTGGGAGAGATTTAGAACCCTGTCATTCTCATAGTCTAACTCTATCAGGCCCCTGGGAGAGATTTAGAACCATGTCATTCTCATAGTCTAACTCTATCAGGCCCCTGGGAGAGATTTAGAACCATGTCATTCTCATAGTCTAACTCTATCAGGCCCCTGGGAGAGATTTAGAACCCTGTCATTCTCATAGTCTAACTCAGGCCCCTGGGAGAGATTAGGCCCCTGGGAGAGATTTAGAACCCTGTCATTCTCATAGTCTAACTCTATCAGGCCCCTGGGATTTAGAACCCTGTCATTCTCATAGTCTAACTCTATTAGGCCCCTGGGAGAGATTTAGAACCATGTCATTCTCATAGTCTAACTCTATTAGGCCCCTGGGAGAGATTTAGAACCCTGTCATTCTCATAGTCTAACTCTATCAGGCCCCTGGGAGAGATTTAGAACCATGTCATTCTCATAGTCTAACTCTAGCAGGCCCCTGGGAGAGATTTAGAACCATGTCATTCTCATAGTCTAACTCTATCAGGCCCCTGGGAGAGATTTAGAACCATGTCATTCTCATAGTCTAACTCTATCAGGCCCCTGGGAGAGATTTAGAACCATGTCATTCTCATAGTCTAACTCTATCAGTCTAACTCTATCCCCTGGGAGAGATTTAGAACCATGTCATTCTCATAGTCTAACTCTATCAGGCCCCTGGGAGAGATTTAGAACCATGTCATTCTCATAGTCTAACTCTATCAGGCCCCTGGGAGAGATTTAGAACCCTGTCATTCTCATAGTCTAACTCTATCAGGCCCCTGGGAGAGATTTAGAACCATGTCATTCTCATAGTCTAACTCTATCAGGCCCCTGGGAGAGATTTAGAACCCTGTCATTCTCATAGTCTAACTCTATCAGGCCCCTGGGAGAGATTTAGAACCATGTCATTCTCATAGTCTAACTCTATCAGGCCCCTGGGAGAGATTTAGAACCCTGTCATTCTCATAGTCTAACTCTATCAGGCCCCTGGGAGAGATTTAGAACCATGTCATTCTCATAGTCTAACTCTATCAGGCCCCTGGGAGAGATTTAGAACCCCTGTCATTCTCATAGAACTCTATCAGGCCCCTGGGAGAGATTTAGAACCCTGTCATTCTCATAGTCTAACTCTATCAGGCCCCTAGGGAGAGATTTAGAACCCTGTCATTCTCATAGTCTAACTCTATCAGGCCCCTGGGAGAGATTTAGAACCCTGTCATTCTCATAGTCTAACTCTATCAGGCCCCTGGGAGAGATTTAGAACCCT